>NW_007258087.1:439143-492166 GCF_000164805.1 Carlito syrichta | reverse complement strand
AGGGGGTGGGGTGGGGATCATCAGGCATGGTTCTTATAAGGAGCAAGCAACCTAGGTTCCTCGCATGTGCAGTTCACAATAGGGTTTGCACTTCCATGAGACTCTAAGGTCACCACTGATGTGACAGTGGGCAGAGTTCCACTGGCACAATGCTCACCTTCTGCTGTGCAGCCCCGGTTCCTAACAGGCCATGGACCAGTACCAGTCCATGGCCCTGTTGTAAGAGAACATATAACATTTAAAATATGTGCTAGTTGACTATGTTATTGCAAGTGCTTCCAGTCAACAGTATGCTATTCATATTTGTGTTTTTGCAGAGTTAAAAGTTATATATAAATTTTCAACTGTATGGGGAGTTGGTGCCCCAACCCCTGCATTGTTCAAGGGTCAACTGTATATAGAAATAACACATTGGCTGTGAGGGGTCATTTTTATTTTATGAAAACTTTACCATGCCACTTACATTTATCAGTATCTTGAATTTTGCACCGAAAACACTTTGGAGATTCTGTGTTTCAATTATTCTTTTAAACATCTGACTGAACAATATTCTGCCATCCCTAATTTTACACACTGATTTCTTTTTTAGCCATTTATTTTTGCCACCATAAAAAATATTACAGTAAATCCTTGGACATAAATCCATTACACCACCTTTATGTCCATTAGACTCCGAGAAGTGAGATTTCTGGGTTGAATGGTTTATGCATTTCTAATTTCGTTAGTTATTTCTAGATTGCTTTCCAGAAGGGCTGTGGCATGTTATATTTACACCAACAATATGTGAAGGTCCCTCTTCTCCAGAACTTCCCAGTAGCAGGGAAACCTTTGCCAGGCTCAGGTAAGAAAAGGAGAATGAATCTGATGATTGCTGAGTCCCTTCTAGAGGGAGGGTCTGTTAATGAGCTGGTGCCTTCCAGATCTCCCAGGAAGACCTGGACCATGCAAAGACTTGGCCAGCATTTTGTTTAGTATTTCTCCCCTGCAGTTGAACACTCCACTCTCTTTAATGCGTTAACCATTACCCTGATCACAGTTCTGAAAACATTCCATAATATTCAAAAATATGGAAATTTCACATGCAGTTTTAATTTCTCTTGAAAAACTAGAAACACATTTAACATAGAGCCCATATTCCTGCATGGCAATAGTTTGTTATATCCGAGTAGGGGCTGCCCAATTTAGACAGGGCAGGGTATATGTTCTCCAGTTTGCCATGCTCCTCACCACCCTTTATTGCCTCTTCAACTGTGAGCTCATTGATAACTATCATGGCATTTGCCCTTTTATTTTTTACATCAAGTCCACTTTGCTCACTGCAAACCTGCTAAATTCCTCTAGGCACTGAGTTTTAAACTTTATAAGAACAAAACAAGATGATAAAATCTTCAAGGGGAGTGGAGAGACTCACTAAAGAGGGAAGATGGGTGAGGAAACAGTTTCTCAGGCAATCTCCCACAGTTTAGCATGAATTCCACCTCTCTTTGAGAAGGTCTTTGTTTTTATCCAACTTCTGCCACCACATACAAGAGAATTAGCCACATAAATAAAACACAAACTCATCTAAGGAGATATGAGCTGACCAGAGTGTTTGGGGAAAGAAAGCTAGGTGCAGTTGTTTTTGAGCTAGAATGTGCATCATATCACTTAGGGGAGATTATGGGTGTAAAATGCAGATTCCAGGGCCTTACCCTCAAGGATTCTTATACCTGGATTGAAGCTAGGGTTCTGCATCTTTTTTTTTTTAAGTTAAGGTCTAACTCTGTTGCCCAGGTTGAAGTGAGTACAGTGGCATGGTCACAGTTCACTGCAGCCTTGACCTCCTGGGCTTAGGAGATCCTTCTACCTCAGGCTCTTGTGTAGCTAGGACTACAGGTGCACAACACCAGGGCCTGGCCACTTTTATAAATTTTTTGTAGAGATGAGGTCTCATTATGTTGCCTAGCTGGTCTCAAACTCCTGGGTTCAGGCAGTCTTCCCACCTTGGCTTCCCAAAGTGCTGGGATTATAGGCATGAGTAGAGCTCTGCATTGTAAACAAGTTCTTCAAGTGGTTCTGCTACTGGGGCTCTTGAGAACCATGCTTTGAGATGGTGGCATCTACCTAAGCAGTGTCACCATGATTGAATACCTGTGGCATCGCAACCGTAAACCCATAACTGGGTAAAATATACCCACAACAGAACATTCAGTTCCAACTTGTTCCTAGCTGCCATGAATAGCCTTTCCAGGTAAGGGTGATCTGTGGGCATAGGTTCTAGACTCCCAGTGTTCCTGAGAATTTCTAGGATACTTACAGATCTGGGATTGGAGATGTATAAGGAGGCATCACATACAATGCCATACCCCACCAGCCGTTCTCCAGGGAAGAGGGTGCTGGTACTGGCAGGGGAGATCAGGACCTCAGTAGTCTCGGGGAAGATCCATTCCACAGTCACATCGCTCAGGACCGGGGCCATGGCCTTCTTCAAGGACTTGACCATCTGTTGGGCAGGGGCAGAGCACAGGTTGGGAGGATGTGTGAGCAGGGGTGTGCACAGATGAGGATGGTGAGGACTGTGTGGGTGTGAGCAGGGAAGAAGGGACGACAGCCCTTGTCTGGTTTACCCAGTGGTGGACACACCTCTGCACTTCTTAAGATTCCTAGAATGTCAGGGTTGAAAAGGATCTTTGCTGTCATCTTTTCTAAGCTTAGAGTTTTACAAATGAGAAAAATCCGAGGCTCAAAGCAGAGCTGTGACTAGCCCAATGGCACATGGAAGGCTTGTGTCAAAGCATGGGTTGGACGACGATCCTGAGCTAGTTAATTTGCCTCCCTGGGCCTCAGTTTCCCCTTCTGTTAAAGTGGGAGGTTACAGTTGAAGGATGATCTGAGATCCTGGATCTGAAGTACCCGCCACATGGCAGGTGTTCAGTAAATGACAGCTATGGCTTAGCATCACTTAGAGGAAATCTTCCAGATGTCCTGCAAGCCTGAAGAAAACGATTTGGGGATTATGACAGCTTCAGAGGTGAGCTCTCAAATCTCCCTTTGAGAAACACCATGCCTTTTTGCTGCAAGGAATGCAGATGGGTGGCAGTTTCCAGGTGCAGTTGTGCCCCAGCTTTTGAGCCAAGACCACACCTCTCCCTGGAAACCTCCACCCAAGGATTCAGCACAGCAGGGATCCTAGCACCTGGCCATTTCAGTCTGATGTAGACTCTGTAAAGGGCAGGGCTTGCTCCAGAGCTGCCCATCGGCTTGGTTGAGACCTAGCCAGAGCTGCTCAATCTGCCCAGTTCTGCTCCCCCACTTTCCTTCCACAGGTGTCAGATCTGCCTCATGGCCTGAAGAGTTTCCTTCCTGCTTCCTACTCTTCCATTTTCCACAGACACCACCTCAGGAAATCTCTTCACTCTTAGCCCCAGTCCCGTCCCTGCTTCCCGGACCGACAAGGGGATTGTCTAAGGATGGGATGATTCGTGCCAAACATGCAGGAAATGGAAAGAAGACTACAGCCAGTTTCCTTTATTTCTGGCCCCTTCTGAGCCACATTTATCATCACCAGGAATGTGCTCAGAAATGACCCCAACACAACTCCTATCTGTACAGATGGTGGCTCTTTCAGGGACCCCAGGCCTGCCCGAGCAGTGGATGAAGCATGTGGTCTAGTGTCTGAAGACCAAGAGATCTAGCATCCTGGCACTGCTCCAGGAGCTGCCCACTCTGGCCTCTACCTCTCTGGTTCTCTCTGGAGTGCAGTGTGGCTTAGTGTTGAACTCCCAGCTCTACCACAGAGTTGCAGTATGGGCTGGGCTTCTGGTGTTCTGGCACCAGAAGGGTCTGGAGGGCTCTGCCACCACCTACCTTGGGTTGCAGCCGCTCTCCCTCTGCCAGAAACTCGGCACTGCCCTTGGACACAGATGCCAGCCCTTTCACCAGTCTGTGGCAGACGTTGGGCCCGATTCCAAAGCTATAGCACCTAGGGGAAGGGAAGGAGGAAGGCTAATGCCATTCTCTGCATCTGTGCCCCCTGATGGGGAAAGGAACAGAGCATAGCCTGGCAATGCGGCTGCAGAGCTGGCCCTGTCTCCAGGCAGAGGGTGCGAGAAAAGGAAGAAGCACCAGCGTGGTCACTTGCATCTATGCATTAACAGTCAGCCACTCCCACCCAGCACAGAGTCAAAGTTGTCCAAGTCTTTGGGAGTTGTGTACAGAGGTGTGGGCAACTCATCCCTTCTGAGTTTTTGAGGGGAAAAGGTGAACTTTGAGATTAGCCCACACCATCCTGGAAGCAAAACACCATGGGAATTGTGGGTCCTCTACTTCCCTCTGACATTTTCCACATAACTCTGGCTCTGGTGTTCCCAGGCCTGGTGACCCAGGATAGATAACCCAGCCCAGACCCCCAATCCGGGCCCACCTGGTGGAGAAGGCGTGGTTCCGCACGAGTTCCAGCACCTTCCCCGTGTTGCTGATGGCGCCATCCGTGATGAGGAACAGGAACCGTGGGTGGCCTTGGTGCACTGGCTGCCGGATGACCCACTTGAGAGGGGAAAGGACGTTGGTGCCACCCATGTCGGCCTGCATTCTCTGGATGTTATCACAGGCCATGGCCAAGCTCTCCTGCAGGGAAGGACCACGGGTAGGGCAGACAGTCCCCGGGGTCACCCTTTGGCACAGAGACTCTAAGCCACCAGGGGATGAGCTCTTCATTTCCCCAGAGCTTGGCTCTGCCTCCCTGGAGTTGGCCCATGCTTGCGATTTCATCCCAGTCCCACCCACAGGAGGACCAGGCGGCTTCTCATTTGGTGTGATCCCCTCAACAGCGCCCCCTACCAATATCTGAACGGCCACCATTTGTTGCATATTGACTTGATGTTGTCCTTTCTGGGTTCCCCTTTACAAACATGAGCACTCCCGGAAAAGGTAGCACATCAACCCCCTAATTCCTCAGCACATATGAGGTTTCTGCTGGGGGAGGTAGGAGATGTGGTGAAAAGAACACTGGAATCTTAAGACCGGGGTCCTGAGCCTGACTCCAGCACAGCTCTAGCTCCCTATGATGTTTTGAAGAAATCATTTCCCCGAATGGACTTTAGATTTCCTGCCTCCTGGAGCAGCTCTGTGGGACCCAACTGGTTAAGGATTCCTGGCCCGGGGGGATGTAATTGTGGCAAGTGTAGATTCTCACTGGATGCAATGACCTCTTCTGCTCCTGGCTCAGAAAGATGTTTTTTCAACATCCGCTCTTGGATGAGACTTGTAAGTAACAGCATACATCAGAGGTCTTAAGAGGTATTTGTAGCTTTGAGCTAACAAGACTAGAAATTAATCCCAGGGGAGTAATTAAGGGTGTATGCAAAATCTATGACACAAAGATGACTAAATAGAAAGAAATGGAAGGAATTTAAATGCCTGACTGTAGGGGTTTTGTTAAATAAGTCCCAATCTAACTGTGTAGTGAAACACTAGGCAGCCATTACTATTATGTTACTGATTAATACTTACTGGCATGAAAATATATCCATGATAGTCTGTTGTGGGCAACAGAACAGTATGGAAGGCCTAATCCTATATTTATTGAAAAGGTGTGTAAATGTGTCTTTTCTTCTTTTTTTTCTGACTGGTACAATCATGGGAGAGATTTTAAAATTTTTATTTTAAATGCCTACTTATCTATTTTAAAACTGTGGGACAATAAACATATATTCTTCTTTTTTCTTTCTTTTTTTTAAAGAGATGGGTCTTGCTATATTGCCCAGGCTGTACTCGAACTCCTAGACTCAAGCGATCCTTCTGAGTAACTGGGACTACAGGTGTACACAACATATATCATTCTTATATTTTAAAAATTCATGAAATTATTTTTGGTTGAAAAGTAGCCCACATGTCTGTTCTGTCTCCTTCCCTCCTCTCTTTCCTTCCTTCCTCCCTCCCTCTCTTTCTTTCTCTTCTTAGATCTGGGTAGGATGCTCTAATTTTGAATGTGTTGCTAGGGTCACAGTCCTCTGTTTCAACCTGTAGCTTGGGCCTTGTGAGTTCCATTCCTAGCCCATGTCCATGCCCACTCACCCACCTACTAACTGACCTTCCCATTCACTTCCTTAGCTCACCTCACAGGGGTCCATCATCCTCATGTGACAGAAAATTCAAGGGTGGCAGACCTAGGCTATGTTCTCTCTCTCCTCTCTCCCTGTACCCCATCTCTGTGCACACACATACTTTATCCAACATATTATGTGATTTTACAGAATGGAATGTCAGAAAGCTGAGATGTCAGAAAAAAAATGCTGGTCACTTCTCTTTGGTTCTCTCCCCCGGAGTGTGACCTGGGTTCTCTGCGGGTGGTGGCTTCTGAGACCAGCCCTAGGCTAACCTCTTCTTTCCTTTTCCCTTCTTTTCTCTGCTCCCATTGCCCCCACCTCCTGGTCCCAGCCTTGCCCCCACCTTACCTCAGTGTAGGTCTGACTGGAAGGAAAGAGAGTCTTAAATGTGGATCCAAACCCAATGACATTGAAGAGGCAGGTTGGCACGAGGCTCTTAAGAGCCACCATCAAGGCATCCTGGCAGACAAGAAAGAGGTTTCCAGGATCAGGCAGGAGTTACTGTCCTCTGCCACCACATACCAGTATTCCCACTCCCAGCACAGGAGCAGCCGCCAGACAGGCCTTTCCCTGCTCTGCCTGCACCCATGACCTCCTTTCCTTCACATCAAGAAATTTGCTGATGCTGGCCAGAGGATGGACCAAAGCCATCATCATAAAACTTCTCATCTGTGTAGCAGGTCTGACTTCTCGAAGTCATTCTATTATGGCTTGCTGGTTCTGTCTGTCTCTTGCTGACCTTGAGAGGTAGGGGGAGCAGGGAGCACGCACTCCCTCTACCAAAGCACAATTGATGTCTAGGAGGAAAGAGGTCTGGTCCAGGTCACACTGTTGGTGGAACAGCTTCTAGCTCTACTCCAGGGCCTTCTGCATCATCAGACTCATGCTAACTATCACTAACTAGAGACAGATCCCCAGGGCCAGTCTCTTCAGCTCATATTTGTTGAGTGCATAGGATGTTTTTTACTTGCGTTACCACACTCATCTTCACCATAACCCTTTGAGGCAGGCACACTATTATCCCCATTTTACAGAAAAGAAAATTGAGGAACAGAGAGGCTAATTGACATGTTGGTGAGCATCTAGGTAGTAAATAATGAAGTCAGGGCTCAAGCACTTGTCACTCTGCCTCCAAAGCCTGTATGTACCACCAAGAGACCTTGATAAAGGTACATTTGAAAAGTAATGAAAACAAAGCCGGTGGAGGTGATGGTTGAAGCAAAATTGATGATGGCAATGATAACAACAATGATGATGGTGCTAATAATCATAAAAATGATACAATGCAATGATAAAGCAATTACTATGTGCCAAACATTGTGCTAAGCAATTTGTATTAATTATCTCAATCTCGATACCACATATTATAGCAGAGTGGTTAAGAGGGTACATGTTAAAGTTATGTTTATATATGTTTATAGTTGCATATAAACATATATAAATATATTATAGTTGCACCATTACTAACTTGACCTTGGGCTAGTTTAGTCATTCCTTTAAGCCTTAACCTTTCACATTGTAAACATCAGTAAATGGCTATTATTACCAACCCAATGAGGTACATGTTAATATGCCTTTTTTACAGATAAGGAAATGGAGGCTCAAGAGAGTCTAGGAATTACACTGGATGATGAGACTTTCAAAACATGGCTCTGGGATCTTTATTCCTGCTAGCTCTGCCTTGGCAGAGAAATGAAAGTCTCCCCCTCCCCCTCATATGGTTAATTGGTGGCACCCCGGGGATCTCAGCATGGCTTCAGGGAAGCAAACTGTCATACTCCAGAATCTAGAAGGAAGCAGCTGCAAGTGGATTCTGGCAACTTTCACACCATACAGCTGCCCATCCCCCTCTCCCATCCCCCTCTGCAAGCATTAACATTAAACATTAACATTAATGTTCTCTCTGTCTCTCTTCATTGCTTGTGTCAAAGCATTTGGTTTCTCTACAAGAGAAGTCAATATCTGCTTATTTTGTCATTAGGCACTAATGCATATTCCTGTGAGCAGGAGGCTCTGCTGATCCATACAGATTGTCCCTGCTCACACCTATTAGAATTTTTAAAGCCATGTTTTTGGCAGCAAGTGGCAGTTGAAGAATGAGACCAGCTGCAGGAAATTAAATTGGCTGAACTCTCCCCTTTGGCATGGGCTGTTTGTATTTCTATTCTCTCCCTCTTCCCTGAGCCTAGTTTTTCCTAATACTTCAACTCAATGGGTCATAATTAATGACCCAAGCAGTCTCCTAGTGGCCTCATTGTCATGGGGAAAGGGATGTGTAGGCAGAGTAATTTCTGGGCCTTTCTCTAAAAGGGTCATGTTTAGCAGAATGAATTGCACCAATGCAAAGCCATTTGTGAAGGAATGACCTTGAGTTTGGTGAGCTGAACTGGAGAAGACCAGGAGAGACTCCAAGGAGGGAAGGGGGCTGAAGGGAGAGCCAGAGAAAGTCATTGTAAGGAAATTCTGGAATGCAAAAGTCTGACTAGTCTTCAGTTTAGAAGGTGGAATTCAACTCATAAACCAGCTCCATTTAATGGAAAGCAACTGGCTAGAACACTGGGATGAGAAAGATATAGAGACTGAGTCCAGGTTCAGCAGGGAAAAAAAAGTTGCCATGATCAATTATTAATGTCTGCCTGGACTTGGGAGAGGGGAGTGGAGGGACATGTGACATGTGTTCACCCTGCCTGAATTAATCCTTCCTCCTCACTTTGCAGAAAGGACAGCTGAAGCCCAGAGTTGAGAATCAACTTGTCCACAGCCTTATATCAAGTCAGTGGCAGGATTGATCCTGGAACCCAGCCATTGCTCTTGGCACGATGCCATGCAGCAGAAATGGCATCATCAGAGAAGAAAGCTTTTTGTAGTGGAAGAGTATGCATAATTCTCCATAAGCGATGGGAGGAAAGTGAGTATTGGAGCAAGGTACAGAAGGCTCAGGCTCCCTCACTAGCCCTGTGATGCTGGGAAACACACTTAGCTTCTTGGAGACTCAGTTTCTTTACCTAGAAAATGGAGGGGCGATGGATTAAATTCTTCCTAAGGGAAGTTTTAGGCTTATGATGATGTGATGCTTTGGGGTAACAGAGGAATTGATATGGCTGTGGAAAGGAACACAGGCAGCCACGGAGGCCTGGCGTGTTTCAGCACCCAGAACTCTGGACAGCTCCCACTCCAACTCTTGTCTTTGATGGTGGGGCAGGGTAGGGAGAAGGTACCAGTGAGACCTGCATCCCAGTGTCAAGAGACCTTAGACAGGAAATAGGGTCTCAGGCATACCTTCTCTGCCATACTTCATGACAAAACCTAGTCACAGCAAGCCTGAGGAGATAGCTGGCATCACAGATCCCACCTAACCCCCTCTTCTTGTGAGCTTGTTGCCCTGGAAACAAGAGCTTGCTCTGGGAATAAACTAGGGGGAGGGATGGACTTTCAGATGACAGAAGAGCCCCACTCCCTTCTTGTCCCCTCAACCTTGTTCTCCTGAATCCAGTTGATTCTCTACCCAGGTCAATAAATAGATCGAGGGTTTTTAATACATAAACACTGAGTTAGGCCCCATGGGAAAAGATAAATGAGAAGAGAGCTGATTTTCTTTTCCCTTAATGAGTTCATAACTCTAGAGGGGAAGACAGACAACTACACTACCAAAAATACAAGGGAGAGTTGGATAATGCCATAATCGAGACGAATAATCTCCTGAGGGGAATACGATGCTTCTGGATGGATCGGGGGGAGGTTCTATCTCTCTTTGTTCCACTCTCCTGAGGAGGGAGCTGTCCCAAGCAGGGATACCAAGCCCCCAGGCATTCGGATTGTGTCCTTCCCTTGACAATAAGCTCCTTGAGAGCAGCAACTGTGTGTATACATCCTGCTGTTTTCCTTGGATGGGCAAGCACAGGGCTTTGCACATGCTAGGCATCTGAAGAAAAGAGGAGCCAAGTCTTTTCTACTGGATTCTACACTTTCCTTGATGGCAGGGTCATGTCCACTGAATCTCTCATGTCAGGTGGTGGGAACAATCATGTAGACAATGGGTTTAATCTTAGACCACCTTAGTTGTGTTACCTTGGGGAGGTGACAAACTTTCCAGTTTACTCATCTGGAAAATGGTGACACTTGGCTAAGCCGTATAGGATTATTGTTTGTTTTAGATTCCTAGCTGTGGGTCAAGTGGCTAGCATTGTCCTTGACACATAGCAGCCCTCAGTAAATGTTACTCTCCTTCCTCTCTTCTTCACACTCCTCTCCACTCAGCACCTAGTGAGGTGTTCTAACCAGAGCAAACACACAACAAAAGTTTGCAGAATGCAAAAGACAACTTTGGATGACTTCATCCCTTTTGAGGGGACAACAGTTCTGTCTCTGCGCATACCATCTCAGTTTTATTTTGGGAGCAAATGGAGTTTGAGTGTCTCCATTTAAACTGATTTTTAAAAAGTTGTTTCTTGGAACAGAAAGTGCTGAGGAAGCCCGGTTGGAGCGCACAGCTGATTTACCCTGGAGTCCTGGGCCCGGGGGAGGGGTCCTCCCAGCAGGTACCTTGACGCGGTAGATGCTGGTCCCACTCATGCTGCCGCTCCTGTCGATGAGGAAGATGAACTCTCCGTGGGCCTTTCTCAGGCTTGGCTGGACGGACTGGAGGTCAGGACAGAAGTTGAGCATGATGACAGAATGGTGGAGGATGTCTTTGTGGAGGCGTTTCCGGATGATTTCTGCCTGGAGGAGAAAGGAACACTCTGACTTGGGCAGTCAAGGGGTACAGAAATTCTCCTGGGGGCTCAAGCTGGCCCCCAGCCCTCAACATGTATCCAGATCCCACTCAGGCTCTGCACGAAAGATTCCCAGGTGGATTGTACTCTCAGCTCCTCTGTGTACTCGACCTTCTCAGGTCACAGTGGCAAACATGGACTTTGCAGACAGAATGACAATGACCTGGGTTCGAATCCCAGCTCTGTCACCATCTGACGGTGTGGTTTTGGGCAAGTCCTTCCTCTGGGTCTGTTTCCTCATTTGTAAAATGAGGCAAAGAAATATCTACTTCTCAGGGTGGTTGTGAGGATGGATGGAGCCAGCACACACATGGGAAGCCCTTAACCGAATAACAGGCTCTTGCTTTTTCACTCAGCGTGTGAGATGCTCTCTGGCTCATCATGATTGGGAACTTGGTTTCCCTGGTTTACTGATTCTCTCCTACTGATACACTCCTACTCACTCCTCAAATCTTGCCTGTTTGCAAAGCCTTCCCCAATCTTCCAGGTGGACTTAATTATTTAGTTTCTTCATCCACGAAATAGGACGAGAGCACATCCCTCATGAATTGTTGGATGGATTGAACACGATGCTTATGAAGCCTGCTGCCCAGCAGAGGGTAGAGGTCTTTAAACAGTGGCCATCGTTGTCTGGTGGACAGCAATGGTCTCTAAGCAGTAGCTGTCATTACCATTGCTGCCCTTGTGCTTTTCCTGAGGGCCCAGGTACTGCTCATACTGAAAGCAATTTTTTGCTCAGATCTCTGCCTCCATTCTAGCCTGTATGCTGCTCGAAGGCAGGCCATGCCTTAGTGTCTCTCTGGCTAGAAGAGCAGAGGCACAACAACAGCTCACTGCAAACTTGACCTCCTGGGCTCAGGTGATTCTTCCACTCAGCCTCCCAAGTAGCTGTGACTACTGGCATGTGCCACCACGCCCAGCTAATTTTTTATTTTTTAATTTTATTTTTGTAAAGACAAGGTCTCACTATGTTGCTCAGGCTGGTCTCTAGCTCCTGGCTTCAAGTGGTCCTCCGGTCTCAGCTTCCTAAAGTGTTGGGATTGTACAGGCATGAGCCACTGTGCCAGCCCTTGTTCTCTTTTGCATCTCTAGCATTTATCACGGGGCCTGGATCAGTGAGCATTACAGGAAGGACAGCAGCTAAGTGCTTATCATTTTATGTGACCTCACAGCTAGCCTGGAGGCCACACGTGGCTGTGAAACTTTCCTTGACTCTCCACGTGCTCACACACAGAATCTCACTCTCTCCATCTTCACTCTGCTTCCTCACTCTCCACCCTTTTGCTGTATCTCTTTATCTGTCTCCGTGCATACACGTGGCTCCCTGTGTCTGTTTCTCAGTTTTTGTCTATTTGGGTTCTTTCCCCATCTCAATAGATGACATCACCACCCACCTAGTTGTTTGAACCGAGCATCTAACAGTTGTCCTCGAATCCCCTTTTCCTTGCTCTGCACATTTCGTTCTGCAGCAGAGGACTGCCAGAACTGCTGCTAAAATACACCCTGAGCTCGTCCCCTTCGCTCTGTCTACACAACCACCACCCGAGTTCAGGAGAGGAGCAGTTCTTGCTGGACCTTTGCACCAGCCCCTTTCCTGGGCTCTTTATTCTCCTTTTATCTTCCTGTGGTCCATCCTGTAGAGAGCAGCCACTGTGACTATTTGTTCTGGTCATCCTCTTGCTTAAGCAATGGCCTCTCTGTGTATTTCGCACCAGGGTTTACAAAACCCCCTGTGGCCTGACACCTGCCTACCTGTCTACATCACTGCTACCCACTCTGCTCTCTACATTCCAGCCACACTGGCCTTCTTCCTGGCTCTAAACAGGTCGCCATCATTCTGCTTCCAGTCCTTCGTGTACCGTGCTTTCTCTACCCACTCCTTTCACAGTGGGCTCTTTGCCATATGATGGGTTTCGTTCTCAGACAGGCTTTGGTTAAATGCCTGGTTAAAGGGCACCCAGTGCCCATCACTCAGTAGCATATCAGCCCTCTCCAAACTGATCTGGCTCACCTGTTTGCTTTTGTCTGTCTCCTTGTTCTAGAATATAAGCTTGATGAGGCCAAGAAATGTGTCATTTCCAGTGTTGTCCCCTAGAACAAGGCCTGACATCTATTGGGTACTTAGTGTTTGTTGAGTGAATAAATAAGAGAATGAACCTATGTGGGTCTTTTTGTCTGCCACTGACCTGTATGTGCATCTTTTTGCTTTTTTTCAGTCTGTTTCCCTCTGCATCTCTGTCTCTTGGGCATGGTGTATCTCTCCCTGTTATTTGTCCTTTCTTTGCTAACTCACGGTGTTTGACAGCTCATCCTACCCACTCTTCCTGATGGATGTTCACCCTGTGGATACCCCCAATCCACTTTCTTTCCTGCCAAGGGATCTCGTGCTTCCTTCCACAAAGACCATGGCCTACCCTGACTCTTTTGAAGACAGGGCCCAAGGCAGTGGCTGCCACCAGTGAAAGGAGCTACTTCCTTTCCTGATTCCTGCCTCTCAGAGGGACGTGATGGGTGCCCTGATCAGGATTTTCTAATGTCTCAAGCTGCCATTATCCAATTACAATAAACTCATCACTTCTCAGCAGCTGTGGGTTGATCGCTGTCATCCCTGGAGCACATGAGAATGCAGGCTATTTGCATAACCAACCCAAGGTGGCAAATTAATTCTCATTTGCTTCAGCAGTCCCAGAGCTAATTGATTTAAGGCTTGGCAGGCAGGGTAGTCAGCCCCAGGCCTGGGAGGCCCATGGGGCCCCCCTGTCCACATGCTGCAGTTCTCAAAGCTCCATGGGACCCCTGGCATTGCCACCCCCACTGGGGACCTGACTCCAGCTTCTCCCATTGGACTCCCCTGCCTGAGGGGCACCGCTGGGAGGCAGGTGTTTCCAGTGGGGTTTCTACACATGGGGTTGATAAGATGGGCATTGAACTCTCCGAAATTTCCCCTCACTATCCCTCCTGCCCTCTGGCAAGCAGGCACCTCCAGGGGGCTCTGTAACAATGGGGATGATGGGAACAGCCAGCCATCTGCACTTCTCTGTCATCCACCCGCACCATCTCTGGAGCCAGCTAGGTCAGTAGAGAGTGGGAGGGGCCATTCAACCCAACGTTATTGCCCTCCCACGACCGAATCTTATCCCTTAACCTCCTCGTCATCAAATCAAACTCCCAAGATAACATTCTTTCCCTTCTTCCAGCTTACTGGTCATCTTTGGGTGCTAGACCTCAGTTTTCTCATCTAAAATTTGCCCAGGCCAGGTGCCGTGACTCATGCCTGTAATCCCAGCACTTTGGGAGGCCAAAGCAGGAGGATCGCTTGAGCCCAGGAGTTCGAGACCAGCCTGGGCAACATAGTGAGATCTCGTCTTTAAAAAGGGGGAGGGGCAATAAAAAGAGGTGTGCCATCGCTCTAAAACCTATCTTGGCATTCAAGACCTGGCTCAGTGTGTAGAGTCACGTGCAGGAGGCAGCACACTGGGTATGACTTGAGGCTGTCACTTAGCCTCCCACCATCTCCTTTCTTACCCTTGCCCCCCTGCCAGGCCACCTCCTTGTCCTGTAGTGTCATGGATGGGGGAGGGGAGCAGAAGGAAATAATTTTTCTCCAACTTTCCCACTCTGCCCTTATCCTTTATGTCATAGCAAGCAAGGGACCCAGAAGGAGGAAGGGCAGGAGCCCAGGAGGCCCAGAGGGAAACTGGGGAGGCATCCAGCTGGAGGGTCCTGGCCCTTTGGGGGTGCAGTAGCCTGGAGGAGATCAAGGCCATTTCTGCCATCAGCGGCAAATTTTGCCTGACTGAGACATCCGGGTGATCCTCGGAGAAGGTGGCCTGACAGGAGGCAGGTGACAGGGTCAGGGTGATGGCTGCATCTGGAAGTGCCCTACAGTGCCCTAGCCCATGAAGGACACCCTCTTGCCCGGGCTCTGTTTACAGCTTGCTGTGAAATCTTGGGCGGCGGTTCACCAGCACATCTGAGGCTCAGTCTCCTCACTGGCTCAATGGAGACTGGTTCTCAGCATCACCCCAGCTCTGTCGCCATCTGCCCCACTTCAAGGGCCCTCACCTTCTGCTCTGCACTGCTGGCCTTCTTCATCCCTTTAATGAAGTCTGTCCGTCCCTTCAAGTGCTGATCAAACTCTCCCAGTGTCATGTCCCCTTTCTCCATCAGGACATGTGGCATGTGGGGCTCTGCAGAGATGAGACCAACTCTCAGCACTTGTCCAGGCATGAGGGGGATGCCAGGGGCCTTGGTTTGGGGGCAAGATCTTCATAGGGCTGGGTCTCCCAGTTGGAAAGGAGTGGAAGCCCTGGCTGCCTGAAGCAGGTTGGCGCCATGGGTGACTCACTGCCCCTCTCTTGGCCTCAGTTTATCCATCTCTAAAATGGGAGTGGGACTGAGCTAAATGACTCTGATCCTTTCAGGTCCTCATATTCTGTGACATCTAGGAGAGTTGAGATTTGCTCCTTGGGAGTGCAGAGATGCCAGGGTCTCCCTGAACTTAGAGTTTCAAAGATCCTCTGCCCAGTGTCCCAAATGGGCAGATGAGACCCTAGGCCTCTGGAGCTTGAATCAGGACAGGAAACACTTGATTCCGCCAGCTAGAGCCAAGTTTCCCAGGAGGTGGGCAGTCAGTCTCCTCTCCACCATGTATGCCCTACCCTCTCCTTGCCTAGCCATTGAGTGAGGTGGCCATGTTTGTCCCCACAGGATGAGCACTCCCTCCCTCTCACAGGCAGCCTGGGGGCCCTTGTGGGAGCTGTACCACTGGGGTGGATGAGGATCTCCACGGGCCGGTCGAAGGTGTGCTTGTTGGCCAAGGTGATGATGATGCTCTTGGCCGAGCGGGCAGATGGGGCTGCATCGGCACGAATCTCGTGGGTGGGACTCTCTACCCCTGAGTGGCACAGAAGGCAAAGGGGTAGGCTCAGGAGTCCTGGGGGAGGTAGGAACTCGGTGGGGGACTCCAAGACCCAGACCAGAGATAACTGACATGCTAGCCTCATCAGTGGCCCCTGACCAGCCATGTGACCATGGACGGGCCTCCTCAATTTCCCCATCTATAAAACATGGGCTTAGATTGATGATGTCTGATGTCTTTTTCTGCCCTGAACTTGGATCCAGGAGGGGTAAGAGGAGTTGCTTCCTCTCAGGAAACACAAAGCACAAGGCATGCCTCCAAGCAGCTAGAGAACTCAACCCCCTGTCAGTGGTGCCTTTTGGCAGGTGTTCCTTAAATGCATGCTGCAGTAGAATGCTATGTTGCTCTAGGAGAAAGCTCAGGAAGCCACATCCTGGCATCCTTTTAAAACTCTTGAGAGGCTGGGGAGGAGAACCATCAGAGCAATGCTGTAGCCTCACTGCACGTTAGAATTGCCTGGGGAGCTTTTCACTGTTTCCCGGGACATACCCCAGAATCTCTGGAGGGGAAGTCTAGGCTGCAGGATGTTTGAAAGCTCCCTGGGTACTTCTGACAAGCAGATAAGGTGAGAACCAGGAAGTTGCTGTATGGTTGTAGTCTTCAGGAGAGGACCAGGGAACATCATTCCCCATGAATATTTCCCAAGGAAACCATTGGGGTGGAGGTGGGTGGCCTGGAATCTGTCCCGGGAATCTGTCCCATCTTTGGGCTGCTTGCTGGGGGCATGAGAAACAGGGGTCCCATAAGGCCCTGTGTGGTTTGGCTTGCCTTCTGTCTGGGTCCATCGACTTCCCTGTCCTCTCTTCCTTTCTATCCCTGGCAGCTTTTGGCCTGAAGCCCTCCCACCCCACCTGGACAGCTCCCTCTCACCTGCGAGCAGACATGGCCCACGGATCTCCAGCTGGAAGTTGAACTCATACTCCATGGGGTTGGACACATCGGTGTCCAAGAGAGTCGCCAGGCACAACTTGTTCCAGGAGTCCAGGGTCCGGGTGCCGAAGCAATGCCTGTCTTTGCTGGGAAGGGGCCAGGAGGAGGAAAGGCAGGCAGTTAGGCCAGAGGCAAGGGCCTGGCACAAGAAGACACAGAGAGAGCAGTGAGTCCTAAGCAGCCCAGTCTGCCAACAGGGCCCCCAGACCTGGACTCTCCCACTCAACCACACCCCAGGGAGAGCCTAGATTCCAACACCAGGCCCAGCTACCTCCAAGGAGCACCTACAATGGGCCAGACACCAGGCATGGTGCCCCAGGGTGCCAGTTCTTTGTGTCGGGGCCCCACTTTCCACATGGGAAAGCCGAGGCACAGTGAGGTGAGGTGATTGGCCCAAGTTTCCACAAGTAGGACTCAGCAGAGCTTGCTTGCTGGCCCAAGTCACCTGGTTCCACAGTGAGATGGTTTGCACTACGTTACACCGTGTCTCGAATCCCTGCACTGTCTCCGTGAGCTGCGAGCCCTTGGTCAAGTCATCTCTCCTCTAAGTATTGGCTTTCTTATCCATTATATGGGATAATACTTATACAGTTGTCTTGGGGATTCTGTAAGCGGCTGCTTAGCCAAGTGTCTGCCACCTGCTGGACACTCACGTTCCGGGGCCTTCTTTCTCTGCGATCCTCCACCCCATCTCCCATCCTGCCCTGTCGTCCTCCCCTCCACAGGTACAGCCTCTAAGGTCTTTGATCTGTGTCCTTGATTATGTGCATATCCTTGTAAAATATGGGGTGGCCAGTGGCATTGAGGCGTGATTGTTCTTTTAACTGATAACTTGTCTTATATACAATTGTCTATATTATGAATCTCATTTGATCTCTTACTTTTGTCGACTCAATGCTATGTTTAAGCTCTGTCCAGGTGGCTGCAAACCAAAGTCCTTGCTGCGAACTTGGTGTCGCTTGGGGACATCCATTGCATTGTGCTTGCTTGTGCCCACCTCCACTTCCCTGCATCCACAAATGACACCACCATGAATATCCTTGTCCATGTCCCCTCAGGTCTTGTGAAAGAACATCTCTGGGCTCCCTGGGTCCAGGGACACACTGGGGATTACCAGGTTGCTTTCGGGGTGGCCGTCCCAGTGTCCATTTCCATCTGCAGTGAAGAGAGCTTGCATCCCTCCACATCCTCATTAATACTTGCTGTCATCTGTTTTTCTCATTTTCTTTTGCATCAATCTATCTGAGCTACTTTGAGATTCACAGGGATTTGGTGTGGGCTTTCTCCAAGAGTGTCACCATTAACTCTGCCTGCTGGAATGGGCGGGAATGAGTGTACGAGACCCACTTGGAGGCATCAGGGGCCCCCCGAGCCTCTTATTCCCTGATCCACTGAGGCCCTGAATGTCCCAGCAAGGCCCTGCCTCTCAAAGGCGCGAGGAGCATAGTTTAGAATGGCAGCTTTTGTAAAGACAACATACAGGCTGGTGTTCCCTGGTCTGAGACCAGCTGTGTTGCCAGCTTCTTTCTTGTGCCAAGTATCCTCATCCTGGCCTTCACGGCCCTACATGACCTGACTCCTCACCACCTCTCTGACCTCTCTCCTTTCTCTCTCACTCTGCATTAGCCATACTAACCTTTCTGGGGGCTACTCAAACACACCTGGGCCACTACCGCCTTGGGGCATTTGCACTTACCACTCTCTCCACATGAAATATTCTCCCTCCAGAATATTTCCATGGCTTGCTCCCTTCCTTCAGGTCAGGACACAAGTGCTGCCTAATCCTTGTCAAGTCTAGCTAAAATAGCACTCCCCTACAACATCCCCCTTTGTCCCCTTTAGCACTTATTTTCATAAAAAATGACCTCAGCTTGGGTGCCTGAGGCTGTGACCTATTTTCTTTCCCTCCGGTTCCACCACTGGAATACAGGGAAACTGTCAGGTACCTGGTGTGTCATGGTCCCCTCCCTGCCCTGCTGGAAACCCTTCTAATGGCTCCTTGTTGTTTCTGGGAGAAATGCAACACTTTAGCCTGGGCCACAGGGCATCCTCTGCAGCCTCCTTACGTGCCCCCTGTGCTACTGTCCCTCTCTGGGGCCCCGTCCTTGCTACCCCAGGGACTTTGCCCTTGCTGGTCTCACTTGTTTGACTGTTCCTCCCTGTGCCTACACCTTCCTTGTAGTTCAGTCCTCAGTTGAAATATTACTCCTCAGAGAAACCTGGCCCCTGAATCCCCAGGCTGGCTTCCTTTTTGATACTCTTAGCTCAATGAGCTTCTCCTTCACTGCACTTTTCACAAATTAATGATACATTCCAAGACATAAACAATTAGTCACACATTCGTTGTGTTTATCGGTTGGATAACATCCCTTCCACTAAGTTCCAGAAGGTCAGGAGCCATGCTTATTCCATTTTCTCTCTATCCCGAATACCCAGCCCAATGTCTAGCACATAGTAGGTGCTCAGAAAATACCTTGGTGAATTAAAACATAAATCCTGGAAATTCTGAATTCAAAGCTGCCCCACTTTCACAACTTCTGGCCAGTGCCCACATAGGGGCACTGCTGGGAGAATCTTAAGATGCTCTGAGAGTGAGTGGGAGGAGCAAATTGCTCAGAGGGCAGCAGCTGCGGAGTCTCGCGTTTCACCTCCTCCTCCCTGCCCCCTCCCCCACCCCGACCCTTACTGATGTGGCCTGGCTGACTCTCTGCAGCCTACCTGAGACTGGCCCTGGTCTGGGCAGGGCCTCCTTACCCCTGGGCCTGTTGGCTGGAGGTGCCGGTGGTCTCAGTGCAGAACTGGGGCACAGTTGGGGCGCAGACAGCAGGCAGAAGGACCCTCACAGCTCCGCTGGGCAGAGTCAGGAGCTCTGAGGACGTGCTGATGAAGACATTGACGTTCTCCATGGGGGTGATGGTCCCCAGGTTGACCACGAACAGCATTCGCTCCAAATCCTCATCCAAAGCCACCCTTCCCGGTGTGCAGGAATGAGGGCCGATGGAAACCACCTCTTGCAGATTGTCTCCTAAGTGCCAGACTGGAGTCAGAGGCTATGCACGGATTATCTCGGTTTCCCTGTAAACTCACTGTGTGGTAGGTTTGAGGTGTCCCTGTTTGCTGATGGGAAAACCAAGACTCAGCAAGGGCGTGTGACTTGCCTAAGTGACTTGGGGAATAACTCAATGAACCAGCATCTGAACCCACATGGGTTTGACTCTGGGCCTGTATGCTTTCTGCTCTGCCTTGCTGGGAGTGGGAGATTCAGATCCACAGACGCCCCCAGAGAGGGTCACATACTTATCCTGCAAACTGTGACCCCCCTCAAGAGCCAAATGGCAGCACGCCCCACCTCTGGGACCCACAATTTTGCTCCTGCTCTTTCCTTTTATCTGAAAGACCCGTTCCATCATCCCTGTCTGCCAGTCCCACCCGCCCATCCGACCCCTCCATGAAAACCTCCCTAGTCCCCAATCTGGGCCCCTCTTTCCCCTCTAACATTAAGGCCTCCCTTGGCACAGCCATCATCGCTACTCGAGGCACACCTTAACTATTCTGCTAGGCCCTAAGAAATCAGAATTCAAGGACAACTTTGTACCTTACACACAAATGCCTACAAAATATCTCAATAATCAGGTGAAAACACTTCACTCTGATCACAGATACAATGATAATTTCATAGGATACTTGGTCTGGGTTCAAGGCCCGGCTCTGCCACTAATATGCTGAGTGAACTTGAACCAGTTACTCTCCCTCTCTGAGCCTCAGTTTCTCAATAGCAGGCATCAGCAACCATGCATTGAGTATTTACTATGATGTAGGTACTCTGCATGCATTGTCCCGGTTGGGCATCAGGGGGTATAATTATTTATTCCATTTTATTTATTTAATTAATTTTTTGAGTGGGAGTCTCACTCTGTCACCCAGGCTGGAATGCAGTGGCACACTCATGACCACTGCATGACTTACTGGGCTCAGGTGATCCTTTTGTCTCAGCATTCCAAACAGCTGAGTGCATGCCACCATGCCTGGCTAATTTTTTGATTTATTGTAGAGACGAGGTCTTGGCAGGTTGCCCAGGCTGGTCTCAGTCCCCAGAGCTCAGGCAATCCTCTTGCCTCAGCCTCCCAAATTGCTGGGATTACAGGCGTGAGCCACTGTACCTGGCTTTATTTATTCCATTTCGTAGATGAGGTGACTTTCTTATCTAAGCTCATACCACTTATGGAAAAGAGTCAGACCCAGTGTGACTCACCCTAGATAGGGTTGTTTTTGTTTTTTTTTTTTGAGTCAGGATCTCACTCTGTAGCCCAGGTTGAAGTGCAGTAGTACCATCATAGCTCACCACAGCTTCAACCTCCTGGGCTCAGGCAATCCTTCCACCTCAGCCTCCTGAGTTGCTGGGACTACAGGCACGCACCACCATGCCTGGCTTATTTTTTTGTAGAAATGGGATCTTGATATGTTGCTCAGACTGATCTTGAACTCCTGGACCCAAGCTATCCTCCCACCTCTGCCTCCCAAAGTGCTGGGATTACAGGCTTGAGACACCACGTGCAGACTCTCTAAATATATCTTAAAAACCCTTTGCTGCCTCCCTCCTTTGATCCTTACACTTTTGAAGTGAGAACAGGAAGTCAATTACCTCTGTTTTACAGACAGTGAAATCAAGGTTCAGAGAAGTTAATTATTGGCCCAAGGTGGCACAGGATTCCATCTAGCTCAGTGCTCTCTCCCTCTCTCTTCCCCCATCCCATGGCTGCTCTTGTAGTCTGCCTGAGGCTCCAGCCCAGGCAGCCTCTGGCCAGGCCCAGCCCCCACCACAACCCCTCTGGTCTCCTTACCTGTGACAGTTGTGGATCGGACATGGGAGGCATCCAAGTGGCCACTCTCCAGCTTGGCTTTGTCTTTTATCTGTACGGTTACGATGCGGTCAGCAATGACCGCCTCGAAGCCGATCACCGTGGTGTATTCATCCAGTGGGTACACGAAGAGGCCTACCGGAGAAGGGCCCAGCATCAGGGGGTGCTGGGCCTCACCTTGCACTCCCTGCTTCTGGAAAGGATCCCCAGCCTCTGGCCTGCCAGAGGGATGGTACTCACTGTCACTTAGTGGATGTCAAGAGGCCTTGGCAGAGAGCCAGGCTAGGGTCTCCTGGCTCTGGAGCTGGGCCGGTAAGTGCAGCGGCAGGCCAACTATTCCTTGCAGGAGTGTGAGCCTAGTGTGGCCAGAACTTCTGATTTCCCAAGAGAGTGGATACATGGATTTTTATGGAACTTGCTTTGTAGGCTCAATAAAGTACATCTGTGTGGGGATTTGGTCCCTAGGCCACCAGTTTGCTACCTGTGACACAGAGACCTGGAGCTCTAATCCAGACCCTGCCATGCTTCCTAGTCAGAGGACCTTTGATAAGACATTTCGTTTCTCTAAACCTCCTCGCCCCTCCTGTAAGATGGGGATAATAAAACCACACTCACAGGGTCAATGTGAGAATTGAAAAAAAAGGCCGCCATGTATTAAGTTATATGCCCCAAGTCTGTGCCATGTGTTTTTATATCTCAGTGCTTCTCAAACCTTAGAAGCTTCCGAATCGCCTGGGTCTTATTAAGCCGCAGATTTGGATTCAGGAGTTCTGGGGCGGGGCCTGAGATCTTGCATTTCTAAGCAGCTTCTGAGTGAGGCTGATGGCTCGGGGGACCATACTTGGAGTGTCAAGGTCCGTACAATCTGCTCTCTGACGCCGGGGCAGCACAAAACTGGGTCCATGGTATGTGCTCCACAAACCTTGGCTGTCTGTCCCTCTGGACCTCAGTCTCCTCATCTACAAAATGGGAGGATGTGTTCCTTCTGCCGGTGTAAAGCCAAAGGGCTGTTCACAGTTGTTCAGTAACTTAGTTTTCTGGGTCCCCAGGTAGGTCCTCTTTTAAGCCAGCCCCTCTAGGTTTCCTCAAACAGAGGAACAGGGCCATTTGCTCTGCCCAGGTGTTTTCTAAGGGGAAAGAAAGTTCTCTACATGTCCTCTTTTATCGTGTAGGCCACCAGGGCAGCCCTGAGATGGTTTTAGAACCTTAGGAGGGGCTGGAGGTTGGTGTCCAGATACATGAAGTTTAAAGGTTAGGAGGCCCAGCATGGCAGATGAGAAGGCCCTGGCCGGGCCTGCACCCTCCTGATGAGCCTTCCTGTCACTCCTTTCCCAAAGTGGAGGGAGGGCATTTGATTTCCCAGTGACTCTTGCAGACAAGCATGGGTCTACACCCCTGACTACCCATGGTGTGACTCATATTCGAACGTGGCTTTTCAATTTACAATGCCCTGTCTCGTGCATCCCCTCATCTTCTCCTCCACCATCCCTAGTGCCCAGACAGCAGAGAGGAGGATATCTTGATTTCAAGGGGGGATAGCAGTTTCCCCAGGGTCATAGGAGCAAGGGCCCTGCCTAGGACTGAGGCTTCTGGTTTTGACAGCATCTTGATGCCTCTCTCCTACTGTGGGGCTCCCTGGAGAGAGTGTGGAATTGACCATTGGACCATTGGGGCGGTTGTCTGGAGCTGAACCCAAACTTTCTCGACTCAAATCCTGGCCTTCCTGCTATTTACTTTGAGGTCTACAAAGCAGAAATGGTAAATGGTCTTCCTCTTTTACAGGAAACTGAGACTCAGAGAGGTCACACGACTTGCCCAATGTCAATCGGCTAGTAAACATCAGGATAGGAATTCAACATGGAGGGAGAGGCCCCAGGGAAACCCCAATAGGGGTCCTTACCCTGGAAGGGCTGGGCTTCCAGGTTGCCATAGGTGAGGGAAGCAGTTAGGCCCAGGGCGTAACCACTGACGAAGGAGGTGACATCAGACGCCGTGAGGGGCAGGGCTGCCCCTGTGATCTGATTCAGCAGACCGGGCATCCCGCTGGCTACTCAGCCGTCAGGGTCTGCAAGAGACAGGAAGGGCAAGAGGTGGGTAGAGGCCCCTCCTATATCCCCCAACTCAGCTTTCACAGATCGGACCCCTAGCCAGCAATCAAAGCGTCATTCTCATTTCCCCCAAGAACTTCCCCATTAGTGACCCCATGATAACTATCAATCGTCCCTGAGAAGAAGAGAAACCACCATTCTCTTTCGATTTCACAGGTAGAGACATGTGACCTGCTGGAATTAACTCAACAGCTTGGAGCAAAGGCCCCAAGGAGCTTCATATTCAACCTGGAATTCTCCCTAGCAGACCCTGCTGGAAGGAGTTAAGGGACGCCCCATCCTTTGTGCATCCCCCAGTCCCGGAGTCCTGATGTTTTTTCTGCCGAATTAGGGTGTTGGAAAGCTCACCGTGTATCCCCTTCTCTGACTTCAGTGAATCTCCTACTACAGTTGACACTTTGGTGGTGAGGGACACCCTTGAGAGATACCAAAATGAGGGAGCCCCCAGATGTAGAGGCCAAAGCCTGGGAGTCATTCCTGCACCTCCTCTTGCCACCTCCACACCCAACCCATCGCCGAGACTACGACTCATCTCTGGAAAAGCCCTTGTATCCATCCATCCATCCATATCTTTCTTCCTTGGCCACCGGCACCCTGTCCCGGGCCACCACCAGCTCCTAAATGGTCTCTTGACTCTACTATATACTCCTGGAATCTGTTCCTCACCCACTGGCCAGAATCAACATATGGACTCAGAAACTGGGGAGGTCTCCACCCACCTCCCACACCCTCATCTACCCACCAATGGCTCCCGTCACTCTTGAGACAGAGACCCAAACCTTAGGGTGGCCTGAGGTCCTGCTGGCCTCCCAGTCCATCATCACCAAACACTCCTTGTTGATCTCAGCAGCTGTCATCCCTCACGTGTCCTGCTCTTTCTACCGCCATCATTGCCACTCCACCTGGGAAGACCTACTTCACATTTCTCTTAACTAGTTACCTCTTACTCATCCTTCAGGGTCCGGTCAGTCCCCCTCTGCAGGGAGGACAGGCCAGGGTGCCCAGCACCCTCTGTCATCCCTCTCACTGAGCCAAGTTTCTCTCCCCCGGGGTATTTTGACCCATTTGTAGTGCTATGCTTTGTTTCTGTGAGATGATTTTATACTGTCTGTCACCTCCATTAGAGTGTACGCACCACACATGCGGATACGGGCCAGGTCTATTTTTGCCTGCCATTGTGTAAATCCTCTGTGAGGACTGAATGAAAAAGGATGCAAGGCTTTCCTCCTCCTGATGTGAAGGCCTTCCCAGCCTCCTCAGGGCCACATCTTGGTGACCTTGTAGCCTCCCGAGAGCCACCCAAGTAATCACCTGTGGGGTGCGGGGTGGGGATGGGAAGCAGAGTCAACCAAAGTTTGCAGAAGACAAATCTGAGTTCAGCGTCTTCTGGGAGTTCCTCTCCTGGTGTAGGAGCCGGAGAAGGCTTCCCTGGGCTGATAACCTCGGTTACTTATTTGCAAAGCTGTTCAGTGAGTGCTGATGACTCCGCCTTTTCTCAAAGAAGGGACAGCTCTCCTCTGGGTCCTCTTCATGTCCCCAGCTGAGATCCTCAGGTGCTCCCCCGCACCCCAACACCCTGAACAGGCCACCAGTGGCTTTTTAATTATCTTCTCCCTCTCGGCTCCGGCCCAGACAGCGCTCAACCCTGTCTTATCTCCTGTCAGGCTGACTAACAGCAGAAGGCAGATAAAGAGCCAGGAGGGAGCTGCTGTGTCCCCAGTGGCCCTTTCCAGAGTTCTCTGTCCTGGTGGCTAGAACAAAGCCTGACGACTCCCAGGGGGCAAGACAGGATGTAGGAGTTCATTTCCTGACAGAGCCACATCTCCTGCTCCCCAGGCTCTCTGCCCGCTCCTTCTCATCTTGGTCCACTCCTATCCAGAATGCTGATTGGGGAATACCGCTTTAGGGATGTGTGGCGAACTGGGACTTCAGAGATGCACAGTGAACTCAAACTTAAGCTTCAGCCCATCTTGGGGTGGAGTTCTGCCAAGGACATCCCAGTCTTCCCACACTGTCCTTCTGGGAAGCAGGGCCTAGATGAGAGATGTCTGATTACAAAGGGTAGACTCCCACTAAGAATGTTAGGACCTCTTGGAGAGAGGAAAAAAAACTCTGTGGGGCCTATTTAATGGATATTTTTCATCAATTCATTCAGCATTGATAAGCACCTACCATATTCCAGGCCCTGAGTTAGTTACTGGTGATACAAACTGGAGACACAGCCCTAATTTCCAGGAGATTATCATCTAGAAGCAGGGGAAATTTGGGAGTGGGAAGGATCATGGAGATGACACCTGGAATTTATTAAACTAAAAATGTGCCAGGCCTATATATTATCTCATTTAACCCTCAAAAAACTTATAAGATGTTATAAGGTATTATTCTTCTGCAGATGAGGACATGGAGACCTCAAGAGGATTGTGTTTTGTTCTGGATGTGAGTTTGGGGTGCCTGAAGGGCATAGAGGCACTATGGGTGCGTGTGTAGGACTTTCTTCCGGGAGAGGCCCAGGGTTACCCCTGTGAGGGATGGGGACCAGAGCGGATTATGCTGAGTGTCCTCCCTTCCAGCTCCACCTCAACCTGGGCCTCAAGGGGCACAGAAAACAGGAAACACCCAGGGGATAGGGACGAAGCTACCTAGCATCTCTAGGTCAGCAGGCTCAGCCTTGGGAATGGTGTCTGGTGTGAGCAGGGCTGAGGGTGTCAAGGTCACTATTTATTATGTTTAGCTTTCCCACCTCTTCCCTTGATCTGCTGCATAGCCTGTCATTGCTCAGTTTCCTGACTTGTGGGTGATGAATCTGGAAAAGAGCTGGTGAGGTAAGAGAAAATGGAAAGGGATTCAGTGGGGCTGGGGCCAGGCTGGGAGAAGGGGCTAGGGAGAAGAGGGAGGGAAGGGCTTAAAAAGTCTGAGCCAGTAGGCACAGTGACTCACACCTATAATCCTAGCACTTAGGTGGGAGAATTGCTTGAGCCCAGGAGTTCAAGACTAGCCTGGGCAACACAGCAAGATCTCATCTCTACCAAAAAAAAAAAATTGACTGGGCATAGTGTTGCACACCTGTAGTCCCAGCTACTCAGGAGGCCGCAAAAGGATCTCCTGAGCCCAGGAGGTTGGGGCTGTGGTGAGCCATGGTCACACTACTGCACTCCAGTCTGGGTGATAGAGTGAGACTCTGACACACACACACACACACACACACACACACACACACACACACACACACACAGAGAGAGCAAGGGCCTTAGAGCCATAGAGAGTATTGGGGAGATTGACAAAGAGGATTTTTTAGGAAGAGGTGCCATGAGTTATAAATTGGGCCCTCTTTCATTTTCTCTAAGAGGCACATAGAAAGAATGATTTGGGGCGCTGCCCTGTGTTTCTTTCATGAAAGGCTGGGCTGAACTGGACACTAAGAGTTTTACATGACCAGGCTCGGTGGCTCAGCCTGTAATCCCAGCACTTTGAGAAGCCGAGGTGAGTGAATTGCCTGAGCCCGTGGGTTTGAGACCCACCCGGGCAACTTGGCGAGATCTCATCTCTACAATAAATCAAAAATTAGCTGGGCATGGTAGTGCGTGCCTGTAGTTCTGGCTACTTGGAAGGCTGAGGAGGACAGATTGCCAGAACCCAGCAGATTGACACAGGAGTGGCCGTGAGTGTGCATGCCACTGCACTCCAGCCTGGGCGAATGAGTGAGACTCCAACTCAGAAAAAAAAAAAACCTCCAACTCAGAAAAAAAAAAAAGAGTTCTACATGCTTGGAGGAGGGTCCTGGTGTGTCTACTAATTACCAATTGTATCTCAATGGCCTAGAAAATACAGATTCCCTATGGTTGCTGTCCTTCTGGGCAGTACATTATTTATGTTTGTGCCTGGCACATACTAGGTGCTCAATAAATATTTCTAAAGTGAAACAGATGACTGAGTGTCAACAGCCTGCCAAGGACGCCAAAGGCCACTAGGCGCTGGGGATGCGGTAGGAACAGGGAGGTGTGAGTCTAGGCACTAATGGAAGAGAAAGCTTGTAAATAAAGCAGCAAGTTCAGAGTCTGGCCCCTTCTTCTTGTCACTTTCACTGCTGCAACCCCATTGTCTCCCTATATTCTATTCTCAGTGGAGCAGCCAGAAGGACCCTCTGAAGACAAGGACCCAGTCATGTGACTCTGTGGCTCAGGTCTCCTGGTGGTTGCCCCCATCCCTCAAGACCCCACTGATCTGGACACCTCCTGGCTTCCCTTCTGACCTCTCCCTTAATGATTCTACCCCATCCTGTCTCCTGTCTCAGCAATTTTGCCCTGGCTGTTCCCACAGCCTGGAAGGCTCTTCCTCCAGGTATTGACGAGTTATGCTCTCTCGCCCCTTCAAGTCTTTGCTCCAGTGGCGCCTTCTCAGAGAGACCACCCTGACATCCTGCTTTAAACTTGCAACCCATTCCCCCCGCCTTTCCTTCTGATCCCTCACCCTGCTCTGTTTGGATTTTTTCCAGAGCTCATCTCACTTGTACATTACACAGAAAACATGTATTGTGTTTATTGCGTATCATCTGCCTCCCTCCACAAGGACGGGGCCGGGGCCTGTTTTTCCTCACTGATATATTCTAAGTGCCTTTAAACGTGCTTGCCCTCAGCAGGGGATGAATAAGTATTTGTTGAATGAATGCATGATTCTATATGACAAGCTGGCTGGCCATTTCTGGACCTTGCTTGGGTCCAGCTGAGGGGGAGAGAGAGATTCTCCGGCACCTCTCTGAAGAGGCCCAGGGCTGCTCTTCAGAAAAGCTGCTGAGGTGAACCCATTAGGCTCTCATTCTTGTGTTCATCAGCCAAGACCCAAACCTACCCTCCCTGCTGGCCACAGGTTCCACCCAGTTTGTAACAGACCATCAACCCACAGGGGATGCTCAGTGTTTCTGTGCCCCTGAGCCAGCTCCTGGCCACCACCCACCTCTCCCAACATCCCACTGTGCCCTCTGCAACCATCCCCCCATGGCCAGCAAGCTTCCCCATGTCCTGTGCCTCTCCCAAGAGTCTCTGTGTCCTTGCCTGAGGATCTGCTTCCCTTGCATCCTCTCCAGGAAGGGTCGCTTATCCCTCGTCACCCCTCAGAGTCGGGAGGTGGCCTGGAGCTAGCTCAGGACCAGTTGCTGCCCCAAGACCATCACTCTCTGTCCTTCTGTAGAGACCCTCCTCCTTGGAGGGTGATGCCTTTTGGCTTCTATGCCCTTTGTGACTTGCCCTCTCTGAGGTCCTGATCATACCCTCCTTTTAGTAAATGCATGGCGCCTGGCTCATGGCTTCCTCTCTGCCCCAAGCTCTGCCATCATCCCAGGTGACTTTAGCATCCATGACAATACTCCATCAACTTCCTGGCATTTTTCCCTTGACCTGGATGGCAGGAGCCCCTGCTTCCTTTCCAGCTCAGCCTCCGTGTCCACACTCCTGCCTTGAACTTCACACACCACCCTTGCTTGCTCTGCTCCAAGACTGCTCACTCACTCCTAAATCCGCAGCCTCCTGACACTTCCCAGCATCCCTTCCTTGGTTTTTCCTCAGCGCTTGTCGCCATCAGACATGATGTTTATTTCACTATTTATCTTGTCTAATGTGTCTCCACAACACTCTAGAGTGCAGTTCCCATGAGGGCAAGGATTTTGTTTTTGTTCATCCATAGCTCTATCCACTACCCATAGGGCAGTGCCAAGCACATAATAGACGCTCGAGAAATACTTGCTGAGCAGGTGAAACACCACTGTGAGTGCTTTATGATTTTGCAGCATCTCTCAGACATACTACTCCTACTATCCCTGTTGTGCAGATGAAAACACTGAGACTCAGAGAAGTGAAGTAACTTGCCCATGGTCACACAGACAGTAAGTGAAGGGGTAGGAGTTAATCAAAGCAGAAGGACCGCAGAGCCCCTGAGCTTAGCCAGGAGGCTACACTATCCCCCATATTAAACTCCTCCCAAGACCTGCCAATTCGGCCCAAATATTCTCTTGAAATCCTGCCCTTAACCTTCCCTGTTGGTGCTGCTTCATTTCTCTCCCCTGGACTATCTCTACCATCTCCTGATCTGTCCTTCAACCTCTAGGCTTAGGCTGTCTCCCTTTTGGTCCCTTCTGTTTACACACACACACACACACACACACACACACACACACACACACACACACACACACACACGAGCCTCCATTGCTTCTCATTGCTTTTGTCCAAAAGGGCAGGTCAAACTCTCTCCATTGGGTCCACATCTCTCTCCAGCGCCACCATCTGCCATGTCCTGCATGTCTGCTTTTCTCCAGACACATTGACTTTCTCACTATGCCCTGAACAGGTTGAGTTCTCTCCCTCCCTGGAATATTTTCCTGGAATGATCTTTGCTTCCTCTGCTTTTTGAGGTCCTGCTCATCATTCAAGGCTCAGTTCCGCTGTCACCTCCCGGAAGCCTTCCCTGACACTCTAGTCCTCCAGACATTCCCTTCCTGGGCTTCCACAGACTTTGGACCTCTGTCTATCACATCCCATTTCTAGAGGCATGGTAACCACCTATCTGTAATGCCTTGTCTTCCCATGGGCCTGTGAGCTCTGTAAGAACAGTGGGTGTACCTTCTCCGATGCCTGTGTCCCAGCTTCGTGCACAGGGCTCAGTTCAGAGGAGCAGCTCTGAATGGGGCACCTACCAGGTTCTAGTGCTTTGCAGACATTGCTAAAGCTCACACCTACCCCCACTTTTCAGGTTCAAAGGGAATGTCCAGAACCCAGTGTCACACAGCCTGAGAACAGTCAAGCTGGCTGGGAACCAGCCCCATCTCCAAGCCTGTTCTTTCCCATCCTCAGGCTGCCTCCCAGTCCACACTGAGCTCAAGAGGGAAGGATGTGCTGGGAAGAAGAGGAAGAAGAAAGACCTGGGCCCATCTGGGCTTTGGCCTTCATGGCGAGGTGGAGAAGGCCAGCGTCCAGGCTCCTGGGGTCAAGGAGAGGGTCTCATGCCCCTCTTGCCAGGACGTATCTGCCTTTCAGAGGAGACTAGAAAGGTAGAAACTTGCCTGAAGGGTAGTGGCTAGGTCTGATTAGGTCGCTGGAGTACTGCCCAGGGTTAGAGCCCCCGATGACCACTTCCAGAGTAATTGGTCCAGTTACTCTGCTGGGCTCCACCACTCACACTTGTGTGGCCATGAGCAAGTTACTTAATCTCCTTGTGCTTCAGCTGGAAGGTCCCACGGACCTCTGCCCAGCATCCGTCTCAGAAGCCTCTGACCCTGACTCTGGTCTCACTGCTAAAACTGCCCTGCCCTTTTGTATCCCCAGCTCATGGTTGGCCTAGAGACAACTTGAAGGTCTGTTCCCTCCAGCAGCAAGTCCTCACCTAGCCTGATCCCATCCATACCCTGTTCCACAGAGACAGGGGCCCCAGCTGAGTAGGCTCAGCTGGGCCTGAGTAAGAGACAGACTGTGGGACCACTGAGCAGTTCTGGCTAGCCACCTGTCCACTTACCTGTGGCTGGGGGTCCTCACTGCTATCTTCATCTCTAGCCCCTCTAGGAAGTCCACACTTTCATGGCCCCGTTAGGAACCTATGCTCAAGGATCACCCACACACAGACAGCACCAAATCTCACATCAAAGTGGAGCCTAGTTGATGGGTCCTTTGGATCTGGTCTGATTGTCCTAAGCTTTTAGAATACTGCACTTCTCGCATTCTGATCTTCTTCCTCTAAACCTCACCCCGCACTCAGGCCCACATTTAGCTGATGTGAGTAATAAATCCATGCTTCTAAAACTCAACCCACGCCGCTTATTCCAAGTTCCAGCCAGTCAAGACCTCTTGCTATCCACCCAAACAAGCCTGGTATCTTTTACCTTAGCTCTTCTGGTGCTGTCTGCTTTACTGGGAATGCCACTCCCACTCCTCCCTCCTTACCCATCCTTCAAGGCTAGCTCCAATGCCACCTCCATGAAGATTTCTTGGGGTCCTGCACTGCATAAGACTGTCTTCTCACTAGCATCATCAGATACACTCTCATAGTATCGACCGCATCATTCATGTGTTGTGTGTCCATAATAGACGTATATGGAGGACCTGCTCTGTGCCTGATGCTGTGCTAGGCCTGGGCTACAGCAGTAAACAGGATGGACAAGGCCCTTGTGTCATGTCCCCACCCACCCCAACCAGGAGCACTTAGCTCCTAGAATTCAAGGCAAGAACTGTATCTTCCCCGTGTCTGGACCATAGTTGGTGCTCAACAGTGAATGGATGGCATGTGCCCTATGAATGAGTGAATGAACAAATGAATGAACTTGTGTCAGGAGGTGGCACCAGGCTTTGGCTTTTGGTTCCTTTAAAGAATCGAATGGTAGGGAAAACCCCTCTACTTCAGCCCAAAGCCCATAAGATTCCATCCCAGAGATAGTGCAAATCCCTTTTGTGGGGGAGAGTGGTTGGCAGAATAGTCAGGACAACAAATGTCCAGACTTCTCCATGCTTGGTGTCCTTGCACTTGCTGGAGACCTGTAGTCTAGCCAGCATTGGTGCCCAGGGCAGGCAGTCCCACAGGAGGCTGGGGCCCATGCCGCCCAGGGTTCATGGGGCTTCCAGCTAAGAGACTGCGTCCAGACATGCTGAAAAAGGGAGCATTCAAATGTGAACTCTCCAGGTAAATGAGGTGAGTCTTGTTGAGAGAGATCAAAGCAGGGGTGGTTTAAATGCACATAAATGGTGCTGGTCAGCAGGATGCAACCTTGTCTATTCCCTGGGGAGCCAGTGAGGTTCTGGCATAGGAGCCTCTGCCCAGTGTGGGTCACTCAGAAATGAATCTGCACATCGCTGGGAACACTGGACTCCCTTGACATGGATTCGGTGTACATCCACCTTTCCAGGGGCACGTCCGTAAGCCGCGCTCACCCACCAAGGAGTCAGCATCTCTGTGGACCCATGGAAAGGCACTAAATAAATTCTGTGTGGCTTTGAGCCTCATCCCTGTCTCCAGCACAACCTCTCTGTCTGCTGAGGGGCTCATGGAATGATGGAGCCAAGGAAAGGCTATTTTGGGATCCAGCTCTGGCTCCCTCCAGATCTGCTCTCGTGTACTGGGACTCCTGGGGAATTGAGTGATCCTTGCACTGTGTCTTCCCCCAAACCTCTAAGTGGTGAAGCAGGAGGCTAGGGGTTTCATTTCTGCCTCTGGGACCTGTCTTTCCTCTTCCTTATCCAATGCCTTCTATTGGGTGCTTCTTTGAAACTCGGTTTCATCCTCTGTATAATGGGCAGGTGAAAAAGTAGCTTATTTTTCAGGATTATTGTGAGAATTATAAGTGAGATGCTGCGTATAAAATGCTTATCCCAGTTTCTGAGTCTCAATAAATGCTGGCTACTGCTTTACTTCCCTTTGATCTTTGGGACATCCTCCTGGCCTTACTCTCCCATGCACTGAGACTACACCTGGGTCCTTGAGCTTTTGCATTTACCCATGGTGGCCATGGCCACCTACCCACGGCCCTCAGACCTGCCCTCTAGCCTTCACAGAGCCCCTGGCCTAGGTGTTGGCTGAAGGATCTAATCACCGTCTTGGCTTCCTTCTGAGGTCCCAGATCAGTTGTGTCAACCTGTGAGGCTGCTGTCCTGCACATGCTGTCCCCTAGATGGCACAGAGAGGTTGTGTGAGGTGGCAGAGGGCCCTGGATAGGAAGTCAAGATCCCCAGGTCTGACTGCCAGCTCTGCCACCCACTGTACGTGGACCTTAGTCTGGGATCCTGCTGTCACACATACAGCCTGCCATAGCACAGCTGGTGAGGCATAGAGATCCGTGTGATACTAAGCCCTGGGGTAGGGACCAAGGCTGTCCTTGTTCCTTATTTTCTCCAGCACAAGGAGCAACGCCAAAACAGTGTTTAAAAAATGCATAAATCGCAGCTAACACATTGAGCAATATTGCTCAGGTGTTGCTCTAAACGCTTTTCATGGATTAGGTCAGGCAACACTTGGGGCAACCCAATGAAGTAAGCATGACTATTATTCCCATTTTGCATATTTGGAAATGAGGCCCAGAGTGTTTATGTCCCTCACCCAAGGTGATACTATTAAGTGGTGGAGCTGGGATTTGGGGTCCAGCTTCAGAGATGGAACTTGTAACCATAAGGCTCGATTACTCCCTCAATCCTTATTTGCGGAATAAACAAATAAATAGTCTGGAGAGGGCCACCCCCCCAGGAGTTCCCACGGGCCCTAGCATCTTTTTCTAACAACAAGGAGAGGTGAACTTGGAGATTTAATCCCACATCTCTCTTCTGAGTTGACATCCAGGGCCCAGTGGTGTGCTCCCAGCTGTGCCAGAGCCAATACCTGAGAAACAGAAGAGGTGTGTCAGTCCCTTCAGCTCTCTGCCCTTTTTAAGGGGACTGTGTGCCTGACTACTTAGTCTACTCTCAGAGGTGGCCCTCCCTCCTAAGTGCCAAGGGGATTATCTCATTGAATCCCCTAACAACTCTATGGAGGGGGGTAGATCATTCTACTTTACAGAGGAGGGTACCAAGACACAGAGAGGCTCAGTAAATCTCACAGTGCACTGGCGGTAGAACCGGGATTTGAATCCCAGCGTCCTGCCTTAGATCCCGGGTTGTTAGCCGTGTCCCTCTGCTGTCTGCCTCTTCCAAGCCTGGTCCAGGTGCTCAGGTCTCATCAGTGTACCTGTCAGCCAGCTGCTCTTACTCAGGGACTGTGATCCTTCAACACAGATTGGGCCAAACCCCAGGGTTCCACTTCCCCTTGGCCTCTGCCCTTTTTCTGTGCCTTCTGGGAGTTGGGGGAGGTGTGGAGTGGGGTGCAGAGGCAGCATCCTTCCCCACGCTTCGAGTGGAGACTGTCAGTCACCACCATCGCCTTCTTTCTTCTACAGAGTCAGCTCGCGAGGGGCGACTCCCACTGGGAAATCATCTGAACAAAGAAGCCAATTGAACACAGTGGACACACGGAGAGGCCTCAGGATGGATCTCATGGGGCAACGTAATTCAGGAGAACCTTGGGTGAGGTTGGTAGGGCCCCTTTTCTTGGGCTCTGGCTGGTGCAGAGTCAGCTGATGACTAACAGGGACATGGTTAACAGGAGACAGTTGGACAAGTTGCATTTAGGACGCTGAGTTCCCCATTGTCAACCAGGCTCAAGGAGATAGAATCTGAGAGTTTAGAGGTTTCCACTTAGAACAAACTCTTTTGTTGAGTCAAGTACTGGGCTAAGCAATTTACGTGGGTCATCACACTGATTCCTCATAACCCTGTAAGCGTTAAATTTTTTTTCAGGTGATCTGAGTGCACAGAAGAGAGGTTAGGAAACCTGTCCAACACCATAAAGCTGTAACTGACAGGTCTGGAGATTGAACTTGGCTGTCTCACGCCGGTGACTTTGCATTTACCATATGCCATAACAGGTCCGTAGCAACAGTATCCAAATCCATAGACACAGGAGAAAAACCCTCTTCAGACAGTCCCAGGTACAGGATGGGTTGTGAGCAACAGAGACTGACCAGAGACAACAACAACCAGGGACAGGGAAGCAGAGATCGGAGGCCAGCTGCAGCATCCCTGGCCAGCTTGCCTGCTCAGGCTCCGGGGACACAACAGAATTAGGCTCGAAACCAGGCTCTGACTCATACCATGGGGTGCCATGGGCAAGCTACTTCACCTCCCTGAGCCTCAGTCTTTTAATCTATGAAAAAGACAGTGGCAGAGCTCATCTCATCGCATCATATGATGAAATGGAGTAATGTGTTAAAGTACTAGGCACAGTGCCTGGCTAACTAACTTTACAGGTGAGTGGGTAGCTTTGTCTTGTAGGGGAAGATGGGATGAGGGCATGAAGCTGGTCAAAGCCAGACTTCCCGGAAGGCTGATGAAGAATCTCTTAGAAACAAGATGGCTTAGAAAAGTCTTCAAGGATTCAAAGGATTGAAAATAATGGAATTCAAAGTAGTGAGGGAATTCTTGCTTCTGATGATGGCACCCTTTCAGGCCCACCACTGAGTCATAAGAGTAGTAATAGTAAGCCTCTGTGCCTCATACAAAGAACTTTATAACCCTTTATAACCAAAGCACTTGCACACCCATGAATTCATTAGAATTCTGTGACTAGGGGCAATATAAAGATCATTATCCCTATTTTAAGGATTAGGAGACTGAGGCTCAGAGGGGAAGTAACACCAGGGGACTGGAGCTCCCAGGGCTGCGTTTTCTCTGTTAAAACCGACCTCCTGCTTTGCTAAGCTGGGGCTTCAGAGTGGCAGAAGCAAATCCTGCTGGCACGAGGTATTCAGATCTGCTGGTTAGAGCTGAGTGCCAAGGGTCAGAGTTGGAAGGTAAGACCCTTGAAGGGCTGCAACTCACGATGACCTCTCCTCTCTTCCCTGTTGGTATTCTGACAAAGGCTATAACATCCCTCTCTTGAGCAAGCCTGCATGTGACTTTCTTGCCATTGGACAGATCTTTCCAGTACTTCCCCTTGGTACATGGAGGCTGCAGTTCTTTGCCTCCTATTAATAGAAGGCTGGGATGTGTCTCTTGCTTCAGCCAATGAAATATGTGGAAGTGACATGTGTCACTTCCGGATGGACGCTTTAAAAGCCAGCCTGTTTGGCCATGTCCTGTTCCCTGCCACAATGACCATGGAAGCACATGCCCACAAGGAGCCTTCATTAACCAGGATGTGAGAGTGAAAGCATTATGCAGTGGCTTGGACATGCAGCAATGCAGAAATTAAAATGTGGCTGCTTTTTCCTGCAGTGTAGCCAGTTCTAACTTGGCTAGTGGAGCCATGAATGTTTAGGTCTTTAGGCAAAAATGATGATCCCAGGGACAGAACCCACAGTATTGGAAAGGGAGGAAGAGGTGGAAGAAGGGGAGACTGGCCAGTGGGTCTGCTATAAACTCCAGAAAGGCAAATATTTTTGTCGACAATTGTATCCCCAGTGCCTAGAAGAGCACCTGGCAATCAGCAGATGCTCATTAAATGTGCATGAATGAATGTATGAATGAATGAATGACCTGAGATGAGGCAGGCAGTGCAGAAGCAAGAGATCTGAAAGGCAGAAGTGCATGACTCTGGAAAGGGCTCCACATTCATTCATTCATGATCTCTGCAAATGTAAAACGCTGACCATAAAAGCTCTCTGTGTTCTCCCAGTAATTGGACCAGAAAAAGCCGGCTCCAAGTGAATCCACTTGCAACAGGGACCAAAATGTCATAAGAAATGATAAATGAAGAATATAGTTCCATTGGGATTTTATTTTGAAAAATGAAATGAAAATATAAAAATAGAATCTTATATTAGACCAAATAAGATTATAATTACAACTAAGTGCTAAAACTTTCAGTGAACAAAGAACAAATCAAATATTGATTGGTGTGGAGAGGGCATGATGTTTTGAACAAAATTATATGTTAGCGTGATATGACATTAAAAAAGCGTTATGTTTCACTGTCACAGCATACTGATTAAAGTCTCCTATCACAAGCTCCTTGTTGTCAATATTCTCTTCTTCTGTTGTCCACTGGTCTAACTACCAGGTTCTCGTTCATCTATGATTTTGTGTAAGGTTGGAAGAGGGCTCCAACATCCTCTTTGATTGGCCTCATTAAGTCCCACAACTTTCTCAAGATGTCAGTGTCACCGGGCGATCCTTTGGCTTTGTATGGTCAGCTACTAACCCACACGGCACACCATGGAGACACGGGTGGACATGGATATTGTGTGGTGGGCAGGGATTGATACTGGCACTGAGGATGAACAGATGTTTATGCAGGGCCTAAAGTGCTCGTGTCTTTATCATTCTTCTGTTACGGTGACTTTCTCTTTAACCTACAACCTCACATCTGTGAGGTCTCAGATAACGATTAAGCAGACCCTGCATGGGGTATGAACAAGGAATGAAGGATACCACAGTAAACCAGTAGCCCCATCCCCTGCTTTCCTGCCACTCCCACGCGTGGCTCCATTCTTGGCTGTGCTGGGACCATCCACTCCCACTGCCTGCCTGGCCCTGTGTCCTGTCACGGTCTCCAGAGTGGCACCATGGAAGGAACCTCTTGGCAGTTTCCTGGACCCAGCACTTTGGTCCCTAGTATGATGATAAGAAGAAGGAGAAGAACTTCATACTGAGACCCCTGGGAGCCTAGCTTCAGGAACATTCATGGCCCAGTACCTAGCAAAGTTTTGTTTGTTTGTTTTTTGTTTTAGTTGAGGTCTCACTCCTTTGTCCATGCTGGAGGGCAGTGGCACAATCACTGCTCACCACAGCCTCAACCTCCTGGGTTCAGGCAATCCTCCCACCTCAGCCTCCCAAATAGATGGGACTGCAGGCACAAATCACCATGCCTGGCTAATTTATTTTTATATTTTTGTAGAGACAAGGTTTTGCCATATTGCCCAAGCTGGTCTCGAACTCCTGGACTCAAGTAATCCTCTCACTTGGCCTCCCAAAGTTCTGGGATTATAGGCATGAGCCAATGGGCAAAGCTCAAATTGTTCCCATACTGAGGACTGGGATCCTCTTAGACCCTGGTGAGGATTCAGGAGTGAAATTTCAATTCCTCAGGCTGTTAATTTGAGGTCCTGATCTGACTACTATGCTTCCCTGCTGTAGGACTGTTCACATCTTGACCTGAGCCTGATTCCTTCCTGTCACAGTCAGTTCCCTGATAATCACCTCTCTTTCCATCATTGCAGCTGGTCCCACACTTCTCTTCCACCCTGCACTCCAGAAAAAGCAGAACAGGTGCTCTTTCTCAGATCCCCATGAACCCCAACTTCACACCCTTGCTTACGTTCTTCCTTCAGTTCAGAGCCCCACGATCCCACCTCTATGTTTCTAAACCTACTTATCCTGCAGGGTCATTTCAAATGCCACCCCCTCCATGATGCTTTTCCCAATCCCTTTATCTGGGAGTGACTGCTTCCTCCTCTGAGTCCCCTAGGATGCAGTTTCACTCAACTATAACCATAGCTCCTTGTAGGGCGGTCCAAAGGTCTCTTCTGGAAGGTGGCACAAAGGCCCTTCTCATTCTGGTTTCTCTCACAACACCCAGCACATCGCATGTGCTCAGGAAATGTTTGGCAAACCTGCCAACATCTCTAACGTCATTTCTGGTGAAATGGCCCTGCCATTTGCTATGTGGCCTTCATCTAGTTCTTTGAGCTCGTCAAGACTCAGCCTCATCATCTGTAATGTAGAGATTAATAAGACCCCATGGGTAAGGTAGCAGGGAATGACACAAGGCATGGAAGATGTTAGGTACTGTCCCCTCACCCCCAACCGGCTGTCTCTTCCCTGCGGCTTTTGCAGGCTCATCCTTAGGCTAGGACTCCAGAGAGCAAGTGAGCAGACACTGAAAGCAAAAATTCCACCAGGTTCAAGCTCAGGTCTTCTTCCTCTGCTGACTCTCTGCTCTCTTCCAAAGCAGCTTGCCCTGCCCTTCTCCAGCTCATCAGAACAACAAACGTGTGCCTCTGACCCGGCCCTCGCCTCTGTGCCTCAGACCCACCCATGTCCCTTTGGCTCTCTCCTCCTGGCTACAGATCTCAAATCCAAGAGCGTTTCTCATGGGTACGGTTTCACATAAGCTTGTGTAGTTAGCCAGCTACGCAAGTGTCCCTCTTCGCAAGAGAGACTGCAAGCCTCTTGTGGACAGAGACTCAACATCCAGCACAGCGCTTGGCATGAAGCAGGCACCCAGTGATGGTTTTCAGTCCTCTCTCTATTTCCACCCTAGCTTGTCTGTTCATTCAAATCAATGTATCAGCTAAGACCTCTCGCCCCTCCCAGCCCTGCTTGCCCTTATGTCCCGGTCACATAGGAAAATCTTTCCTGCTCCTCTCTGTCCGCTCATATAGCCACATCCATCTATTCTGACATCACCTTCTCCAGGAAGCCTTCCTAGCCCCACCGTGAACACCCCAGATCCCAATTCCTTCCTCTAAGAAATGTAGGCGCCCACAGGATTTTGTGAGCCAGCCACGCTGCTGGGTGAGCATTGGGTCGGGAAATGTTCCCAGCTGGGTTTTCAGGAGGGAGGGCCGGGTATTCACATGCACTTAAAGGAGGCTCATGGGATGAAAGGACTTGTACACCCCTGGTGATCTGGAGTCATACTCAGTGCTCTGGCCCCACTGGGCAGTTCCCAATCCCTCCAGGGATGTCGGCAGACTTCTTGTTTATGGGGACCCTCTGCTTGGCCTTGTCCAAGCCCCTTTCCAGTTTGGCTGGAGTGGAAATGCCTGTGAAACCACGAGAAACCCATGTCTGCACAACTTGGCCATCAGTTACTGGAAGTCATGTCATTAGGGAAACTGGCCAGGGGTGCTGAGGGAAACCTAGGCACTCAGCAGAGGGGACAACTGGAACCTGGGCCTGGAGGGGCTGCTGCCTGGAGCTCCTGGGTTCCTCCCTTCCCCAGGGCTGCCCCTTTCCCTGTGGAGCTGGCCTCGCCCAGAGCCACAATCAGCATCAGCATCAGCATAATTCACCCTGTAATGAGAGGCCAGCCAGTGAGAATGTTCACTTGCAGAAGAGCCTGGGGCAGGGCCTCAGTGATGCAGACAGAGCAGACACAAAGCTGCAGCTTCCCTCTGGCCCAGGGGCACTGGTTAGTGGGAGGAAGGGGCTTAGTGAGTGTCCCAGCATCCCTGGAACAGAGCACCTGTGTCATCACCCTGGCTGGGGCTTCCTGCCTTCTACCTCCTTCCTCAGCCAGGACAACTTTACTAACAGCCCCATGGCCAATGGCTAGAGTACCTTCCGAAAGCTACATCTGGCCCAGGTTTGGGACTGTCCTTCACTTTATTTTCTGTGAGGCCATAGACCTCTGTGTTTCCTAACTCCTGAAGTCAGGGCTGGGAGAATGCTCAGAGCCCCAGCCACCCCAGGCCAGGAGACTTGGCCCATCTCAGGCCAGCAAAGCAGTGGAGTCTGCAGGCCACTCACCCGGGCACAGTGGCCACCCACTTAGGGCCCTGGACTACCACCTGGGCGGGGCTGGATTGGAGACTGCCAAAGCAGTATCCCTGGAGATGGATGCTACCAAGCCTGGGTGACGAGGGCACTGCAGCCATACATCAGGTTTTGGGGATCCTGCCAGCAACCTCTGGATCAGGTTCAACCCACAATTCTCTGCATGTACACATAGCATGTACATACATGTGCACATATGAATGCCCCTGCACTCTTAAATACCTGCACACCAGTAGACACAGGCACCCTCACATGCACCCTGAATACATAAATACTTTATATATACACACAGGCTCCCTTACTAACTCAAGTAGCTCACTCCATACAAGTCACTACCAGAGACATCCCCTGTACACACATGCCCCCTTACACCTCTCAAACCCTACATGCATCTCACAGACACACACATGCTCATGCGCTCAGTCCCCACTGTCCATCCTAGCTAACCAGAGACATGTGCCCTCATAATCTACCCTGAGCAGGAGGACTGGTGTTTGGTGCCATTTGAGCCTTGCCCAGTTCTCAGGACCTGACTGAACTCAGACAGGTGAACCCAGGGAATAGGCTTGTGTCCTAGCAGAGAAGGAGAGAGGGAGTGCTCTGCCTTCTAAGTTGAGAGGGAGGGAGGGAGGGGGAGAGAAAGAGAGAGAGAGAGAGAGAGAAGGAGAGGGGAGGGGAGGGAAGAGAAGAAGAAAGAAGGAAGGAAGGAAGGAAAAGAAAAGAAAGGAAGAAAAGAAAAGAAAGGGAAAGGGAGCCAGAATAGAGACAGGACAGTGCCTGTTGCTCCTTGGAGGGGAGGAGGAGGGGAAGCTTCTGGCCCCCGCCCCCAGGCCTCTGCCGCTGTGGTGCAGGCGGGAGCATCAGACTGGAACTGTTGGAGCTGCTGCAGGAGATGTTATGACGGGACTTCCAGCAGAGGCTTGACGTGTTAGCAGACACCACGCTGTGCCTGGGGCTGAGTCTCCCTCCCCCAGTTGTCTCCTTCTGCCCAAGGACCCCTTCTCCTTCCGGAGCCCCCTTACCTTGCAGAAGCCCTGGAACCCTGGGCTCAGAGGAGGGTGTGTACTTGGCTGGTGGCTCTGGGGAAGTCACATGTACTCGGAGGGCAGCGGACCTGAGCCCGGCTGCCAGGGTGGGCAGCCAGCAGAGCTCCTAACCGCCCCAGAGCCCTGGAGGACAGACAAGAGATGATGGGCACCGGGAGATGGTGGAAACAGGTGGCAGGGATGGGTGGTTGAGGGAGAAGGAGGGAGAGACAGAGACACGGGGAAAAGGAGATGCAGAGAGTCATACAGAAAAAAAGACAGAGAAATGGACACACAGATAGCAAGCAAGAGACAGGGAGCAGGAGGAGAAGGAGGGAGGGTGGAGGGGGAGAGAGAGAGAGAGAGCACGAGCTAGCGCAGGACCTGAGCAGCAACATGTGGTCCTGTTCTCTCACTTCTTATGCGGGAACATCTCAAGCCCCTCCCCTTGGTGCCCGCATACAACGTACACACCCTGACACACTTGCCCATGGACACACACTTTACCATGAGGAACACAAACTCACCATATACACACATTCAAGCACACCCTCGCATACCTAGCGCAGCACTCCTACCCGGGCTCTCCTCCTCACACAGGCTGGACCAGTCCTTACCTTGTCCCAGAAGCAACATGTATCTGGGCAAACGCACCCTTTATCCACGGCCAAGCGGCTGCCTCGCTGCTAGAGGGGGCACCCAGGGCTGGACTTCAGTGCCCAAGCCCAGCGCCTGCTGCCCTGGCAGCCGGCTTGATCAATGCCCACATCGCGATGGCTGTTTAGGTGGCCTGCAGGAAGCAAAGCCATTCGTTTTGTCAGAGCGTAACCATGACAATCACCCCATGAACACACACCGCACACACCGCTGGTGCTGCCTCCCCAACCCTCGCCCTTCCCTCCCTGCTTCTCCTGAGTGCAGGAGAAAGCCGGAGGCCACTTAGCAGCCCCTGATCATTCCTGCTGGGGCTGAACGAAAGGGCCTGGCCAGCGATAACAGGCCTGCCGGCAGCCCCTCCCTGGGGTATGGGGCTGCCTCCAGGAGATTCAACGCTGTGCAGGGCCTGCCTGGGCCCTGGGGACCTTCCTCCCCAGAGCTGACCCCTTACAGCTCTGTGTCCCTGGTGAGTTCATTTTTGAGCCAAGTGATACGAGTTGTGAATTCATTCTCCCCTGTGAGGTAGATGACTTTGGTGACTGTGACCATGGGCAGGTCATCTGTCAGGGCCTTTGGCCATGCCTGTCCAGCCTTAGAGTTCCCAGGCCATCTTGGGACTTGGTCATGCCAAAGCCACAAGAGAAATTTCTAGGATTTTAAGTGCAGTTCCTGGAGGCTTCAGACTGGAGGCCTGGCTTCTAGAGTACAAAGTCGGGCAGCCCAGAAAGCCAGAGACTTGTCGCGATTGAGGACAAATACATCTGAAAGTCAAGTGTCCTCCAGTTGGGACTACAAAAACTAAATTTGGAACCTAGAGCCAAAGGGTTCAAAGTTGAGAAGACAGATGCCTTGGAGGTATAGGATGGCACTAATGACCATACAACTACACATCTCATTTGATTCTTATTTAAAAACCCAGGAAGAAAGGCTTTATCTCAGTGTCACAGAGAAGCTGAGGTTTAGAGAGGTAGAGTGACTTGCCCAAAGTACACAGTTAGGAAATGATGGAGCAGGGTTTCAAATGCACACCATCAGATCCCAACACTGGAAGCCCTCCACTGCATCTCGTCGGCCTTCTGTAGCTGTCACTCTGTGCTGGGCACTGCACCCAGGCCTGAAAGAAGTGCTTTTTCACTTGCTCTATACCATACACTGGGAGGTGGGTGCTGCGCTCATTTCAAGAAAAGCTCAGAAAGGTGATGTGATTTTCCCAAGGCCACACAGGAAGTGAAAGAGCCAAAAATTGGAGCCCAGATCTGTCCGACTCCACCTTTCCTGCACCGCACACCAGGCTTCATTCAGGATGGAGGACCTGTCACTTTTCTCAGGACCCTCTGCCTGAGGAGCATGGAGTCTGAGGGTGGGATAGGGATGGAGAGTGGATGCAATGGGGGTAAGAAAAGAGGGGTGTCATGTGGGGTCCAAGAACTCCCTGCCAGGATAACAGATGGCATGTGATCTTAGTCAGAAGTCCACCAACCAATGATTCCACAATACCTTAGGGTTCCCAAAGGGTCTTAGGTCCCTCAGACCTCCCTTAAACATGCTACCTAAAGCCCTAGGTCTTTCCCATCCTTACAGGAGTCAGCCAGCTACAGGGGAAGAGTCTGGAGAATAGTCTGGAGCAGAGGACTTGTCAGGGAATGGCTGCTGGGTAGAGGGTATGGCAGAATTAAGGAGGAAGGGGGGATAGACATGGCAAACACACTTCTTGGCCTTGGCTGTTTTGTCTGGCTTACCTCTGAATGCCTGCTGGGGTGTTGGACCAGCCAAGAGGGAAGCAAAACCGCTGTCATAGACTGAGTAGAAAATTATGGCTTGGAAATGGAAAGCAGCCCTTGTTGCAGGACTAACCAAGGTAGTTGGCAAAGTTCCTTTCAGTTCAACACTTACACTTGCCCACAATGAGCCAGGCTTTGAGGCCAGTGCTCGGGGAAAGTGATGATGAACAAGACTGAGATTTCCAGGAACTTGGCAAAGTGGGAGGAAGGACATGGGTTCCTGACCCGGCTGCACTCAACAGTTCCCTAGAGCCTTCCCACAGACAATCGGCTCTGCTCTATAGGGGGCTGAGGACTGAGGATGAGCAGTGAAGTGACTTACCTGAAGACACAGTCAAGAAGTGCCAGAGGCAAGATTCAAATCCAGTCTTCTCTGGTTCTTAAGTCTACTGCTCTTGTAACAATGCACTATTAAGCTCAGAGTCCTAGTTCCCTGAAGGTAGGGGAGTGGGACTTGGGATCATAGCCACTTAGAATTCCAACTGCCCCCTCTGTCCCAAGACTCCTAGAACCAAATTCTCAGCTCTCGTGAAGTGAAGTTCAAGATCTCTGTCTCCCAGCCTACCCTCCATTCAGGTTCCATAGCCACTGGTCATCCTTTCAGCTCAGTCACCCGAAGCCCAGAGTTTGCATTTCAGAACCCAAACTCTCTAGAAGCATAATGTCAGCCGGGCTGAGTAGGGTGGCAGGAAACAGGATCTGAGACATGAACTGGGTGGGCAGTGAAGGCTGCTAGTGTGGAGAGGTTTTCCAGAATCCCTCTTTGAAATCTTCAGGATTTCCTGACCCAGTTATACTAGTTTCCTGGGTCTGCCATACAAATTACCACAAATTAGGTGGATCAAAATGACAGACATGTAATGTATTCTCTCACACTTCAGGAGGCGAGAAGTTTGAAATCTGAGTGACAGTGATGCTGTGCTTCCCCTGAAGCCTCTTCAGAGGAATTGTTCCTTTCTTGTGGTTGTTGGCCACCCTTGCCAACCCATGGCTTGTAGCTGTATCAGTCTGGTTTCTGCCTCCATTTTCACATGGTGGTCTTCCCTTTGTGTTTCTGTCTCCAAATCTCCCTCTGCTTTCTCTTAAAAAGACACTGAATTAGGACCTATCCTAATCCAGTATGACATCTCAACTTGATTACATCAGCCAATACCCTACTTCCAAGTAAGGTCACATTCACAGGTACCAGGGGCTAAGACTTGGACAGATCTTTTGGGGGGGGGGTCACAATTCAACCCACAACACCTATTCAGAAGAAATAAAGGATGTGTAACACACAAGACCCTAAGAAGTCACTGAGTTTGGAGAGGTTTGGGCTTCTAGAAATTAGGAGAAGATGGGAAAACAAGTAGCAGCATAATATGGTAGTTAAATGTGGTCTCTGGTGCCAAAATGCCTGGGTTCAAACCCTGACTCCATTGTTCCCTAGCTGTGTGCCTCTGGAAAAATTACTTAACCTCTCTGTGCCTCGGTCTTCTCTCTGCGGAATGGTGGTGACTTACAGCACTGTAATGGTGACTAAATGAGTTAATGTTCGCAAAGCACTTAGTAAGCACCATATGACTGTTTGTTAAAATAAACACGAAATGTTTCCTAGACCAGTGTTTCTGTTTTATAAGGGTGAAAGCTGGGCTCCAGAAAGGGGAGATGACATCTCTCCCCCAGGTCACCTACTTAAGCCAGCAAGGGTACAGGACATTTCTGCTTCCTTTCTCCCAGGGTTACCCTCTGAGGTTAAATCTCCTTTCTGATTGTTCTGCAGTTGGAGAAAACAAGGTGGATGGCCTCGAGAGGCAGCGAGAGAAGAGGAGGTGGGTACAGCAGGGAAGACGCCCCCCCAGAGGACAGAAGCAGCAGTACCGTTTCTCCTGCTCCCAAACACACACCTCTTTTCCCACCCACTTCTCTGTTTGCAGGAATTGTAAGCAGTTGTGCGGCTGGCTGTTTCTGCCCACATAGAGGAAAACAGATTTCCGGAGTGTGTAATCAACACAGTCTGAATAAGAAGGGAAAACTAGTCCCCCAGTGATGCAGCTTGGGGGGACAGGGCGGGACTGGCAGAGAGACCAGGGAAAATCTAGATGGAGGGCAGAGGTCCGGGGATATCTCTTTCCCCAAAACATCCTGAACAAAGTAGCCGGTCTGCACAGGCATTGCATCTGAGAGGACCTCTTCCTCAGGCTTAACTCCTGAAGGGGTTGGACCCGGCTGAGTACAACTGTGAGTTATGAAGGTGAACAGGCTCAAGTTTTGGAGGCAGTTGGGTTGATATATATCACATTCTTGACAAAAACAAAGCAAACAAACAAAACAAAAAACCTCACAAACTCCCCTTCTCTCTACTCTCCTGTTCCAGTCTCTCATTTGGTACAGGAAATTGCATAAATGACTCCAATTCTGTCTACCCCTCCCCCATTCACGTCCTTTGCCATGTGACTTGGCTGGTCTCCCTTTAAGATGATGGGCTACAGCTCCTGGCCCTTTACCTTGAATTCAGTCTCATGACTTAATCAGTGGAATATTGGCAGGTGTGATGTAACTAAAGACTGATAAGAAGCTTGCCTGACTGGGCTTGTTCTCTTGGGCCTCTGCCCTTGTGGTCATAAGAAAGATATGACCCGATTGGCCCACTGGTCCCAGAAGGAAGATAAAGGATACAAAGGGCAGGACCAAACCACCCCAGTCAAACCCAGTTGAGATGGACAAGCAAATCCAGCCCAGCACAGGAGAGCCACCCAGCAGAGCCCAGTCAAGGCCAATAAGCTCTTAGCTAGTCTACAGCTCTGTAAGAATAAATGATTGCTGTTTTAAGTCACTGAGTTTGAAATGGTTTGGTATGCAGCATTTTCTGGTAATAGCTGATACATCACCTCTTGTAGATGTCACCTTCCCAATCTCTTTCGGGTACATCCTCACCACCCCCCTCACCTCAGTTCCAGACTCCTAAGAGCTTTCTATCTGGTCTCCCTGTCTCTAGGCTCATGGATTCCAATCCAGTCCCCAAATCTTTGTAATATCTCATGACATTTGGCCCCATCTGTTACTTCCTTTCTCAACCTACCCTAAAGCCCTTCATTGACTCTCCTATGACTTCCTGTAAAAAGCTCCACTTGTTAGCTTAGCATTCAAGACCCTTTTGATCTCCCCTTCCATCTCTCTGGCCCTGATTCTGCCCCATTCCCCATGTGGACCTTCATTCCAGCCACAGAGAACTACTTGTGGTTTTCTGGACTTCAAGTTGTCTCATACCTCTGGGACTTTACCCATGTTGACCCCACTATCTAGAAAATGCTTTTCCCTTTCCCTATCTAGCTGTCTTCTTCTTGCCCTGCTAAGGAGAGATGAAGTGCCATCTCCTCCAGGAAGCAGAACCACCTCCAATTAGATCACTCAACGGAGGAGCCACAGTGTCCCATGCCAAGCACAGGGCCCGGTATATAGCAGGTGTTCAATATTGAACGAATAAGTGAATGACAAAATGAATGAATAAGCCTTTCTCAGGGGCAGCATCCTGTCTCACATGCACCTGTATTTCTAGTAGCTAATGCCGATCCTGACACGTAGTGGAGCTTCATAAATATTTGTTGCATGAATGAATGAACACATGACCCTATCACCTCAGTGCCACCAGAGAGTCATGGCAAGCTACTTCTCTCTTCCCCAGAAAAGGTGGCAGTGGGAGAAGTGGCTTTGTACCCAACATAGCTAGAAAGAAGGTAGGAGAGAGGTGGTGATATGCCAGGGAGCAGGGGTGGTAGGAGCCCCCTGTCCTGGGTCCAGGCAATAAGATTTGCATTATCTGTAAGGAATTTAAAAACAATTAAATTGGCTGAAAATCAGTTTGCATTTTATTATCACCTCATGGTGGTAAGTCAAAACAACATCACTGGGAAAATAACCTTCTCCACTGATCACTCCTCTGCCTTGATGTCCCCGCATAGGAAGAATACACTCTGTTCTATCCCTGATGTTGAATCTGACCCACTAGAGTACATCTTTGGAGAGACAGTGTAACTAAGTCTCTGTACAAGGGATACTAATGACCTCAGTATACCCAGCCCAGGCCACAAAGGCTTGCATCCTTGGTGTGAGGCTATGTAGTTTGGGCCAGATGCCAGCAAACCACCCACAGGAAGGGCCATAGGGCACATATGAGATGGTAACAGACAGGATCTGTGCCCAGGTCTGTGTACTGCCAAATCTCACATCCTTCACCCCCTCCAGGTCCTGTCTTCACTGGTCCTCAAGTTCATCTCCTGGCCACCGCTGGCACCTTTGGGCTTTGGCTGAGGACTCAACATTTGCTGAGGAGAGGACAGCTCAGCTGGAAGCTGCCCTCATTACCTTTGGCAGAAAGTTGCTCAGGAAAGAGACCATCCCTGGCCTCGAGGACCAGTCTTCACTGAGACCCACTGGGCATTCATCTAAATGATGACATCTGACACTTGTCCACTGCGTGTCAAACGTGAGTCCAGGTTTCATCACTGGCTATTTGTGGGGGCCACTTACCCTTTCTGAGTCTTGATTTTCCTGTCTTTAGAATAGGGGTGGGCGTTCCTGCTTCCCCCTTGGTGAATAGCAGCCCTTGCCAGCCTGCTGTGTGCCCGGCTACCTGGCTGCTTTCTCCAGTTCTGCTGCCACTCCCTCTACCAAACCACCTCATCTCCCTCTAGGAAAACTGTGATAGTGTCTGGTCCCTGCTTCCCCTCAGGCACCTCCAGCGTGTTCTCCATGTAATAGCCACAGGGAACCTTGTAAAGCATCAAGTCTGATCTTATGGCATCCTAATAAAGCTGGTAAAAGGTGTCCCACTGCCCTCAGGGTACAGACACAATTCCTTTTCACCAGCCAACAAGGACCTGACTGATGGCTCTCACTTCATTTACCTGCCCAGTCACCCACTCTGTACCCTCCAAAAACATGGGATCCCTTTTAGGCCCTCATGGGCCCTCAGTTGTCTCCTGACCCCAGGTTTTGTCTGAGCTCTTCCCTTTCCCCAGAACATTCTTCCCTCCCTACTTCAACTAAAGCCTCTACTTCTTCAGGTGTCAGCTCAAGCATCACTTCCCCAGGGGTCCTTCAAGGTCAAATCCCCAAATCACGGATTCTCATACCCTGAGTACTTGTCCTTTCTAGACGGCAATGTAACATTTTGTTATGAGATAACTTGATTAATGTCTTTCTCTTCTAGAACAATGCAAGCTTGAGAAAGGCCAATACCTTGTCTCTTTTGGCTGCTGGTCACACCTAGCTTAGCTCCTGGCACTGGGAAGGTACACAGAAAATATTCACCCAAGCTGAACTGAATAAGTGAAACAAAATGAAATCATTGATGGAAAAGACTTGTATAAAAAATAAAAGGCATCCATTTTGAATTATTTTACACCCACTTTACGGGGGAGAAAATGAAGGTCAGAAAAGTTAAGAAATGTATCTGTTTCCTGGCTTAGTGGCAGAGCCAGAGCTGGAACCCAGACGTAGTTCCTGGCACACCAAGGGCCTTGATCCTTGCTTACAGAGCTGAAGTGGGTTCTGCCTCCAACTTTAGTGCCCTGTCCCTTGCACCCTGCTGCCTCTCCTGGAGGCAGACTGCCTGGAGTTTGCAGGTGGCTGTTGGCAGGCGTCGGTGCTGGCGGGAGATGACTGCTCTGTCATCAGGTGCCTGCTTCTTATTCATGATCTGTTGCCATACGTAAGGCCTTTGATACAAACAAATAGGCAGTGACAGCGCCTGACTTCACAGCTGTCCTGGGGGCAGGAACACAACCCAGCCTGGCCAGGGGCCCTGGGCAGCTCACTGATGGCAGGGAGAGGTAGGGAGTAGGGCGGATGCAGACTTCTTGGAACAGGTGGCTGATGAAGGCAAGGGAGGGCTGCTCAGGGGACAAAGAAGGGCTGAATCTCTGAAGCTATCAATCTTGTACCGTGCTTTTCCAGTTCTTTAAAAAAGGACACGTAGCAGAGAGAGAAAGGAGGAAAACAAAGACAAAGAGATTATTTCATGTGTGGTCAAGAGCACTTCTGTAGGATTCCTGTCCTCTTGTCTCTCACAGTATCTCCCCAGGGAACAAGGAGAATGCATTTCTAGTCCCTGAAATCTTCAGGGCAGCCTGGGTCATTGCGTGAGTGAGTGTGCTGAGGACCTATAACCTGCCTGGTACTGTGTCAGGTGCTTTTACACACACTAGTCCATGCGTTCCTCAAAACAGCCCCGAGAAGTGTTTTGTTATTGTTTATTTCATTTTAATTAAACCAATATTTGAGTATCTCCTCAGTGTTAGACACTGGGCCACCATGGTCAACAAGATAGATATTGTCTCCACCATCATGAGTCCTGCACTCTATATCAATGTGACCATTAAAGGCTTGGTAAATGCTGCAAAGAGGATCATCTGGGTGATTTACTACACAGTCACTGGTGGGAGGATTGGGATTCGCATGGTGAATTGAGATGTCGGGGGGCTTCTCTGAGGAGGTGACACCCAAGCTGAAACATGCAAGATGAAGAAGAACCTCGCTCCCAGCTGTGCAAAGGATGGGGTGGGAGGGGCATTCACAGACAGAGGTAGCAGCAGGTGCAAAGGTGGGAAGGAGATCCATCGACCCAAGGAAGAAAAAGGGGATAAGACTGCCTAGAACAAACTGAGAGCAGCCCACACTGAGAAGAGGGGCAGGAGGCCGAAGGAGCAAGGTGTCGCTATGGGAGTTGGAATTTTACTCTGAGAGCAATGCACAGTCACTGAAGGGCTATAAGAAGGGGAGAAATATGTGAGGTTTTAATTTTGCATTTTATAATATCATCCTGACCTCTGTATAGAAAGAGTTAGAGTGGGGAGAAACTGAAGGAAGGTCCCTGGAGAAGTTACTATGGTAACAGAGATAAAAGATGGCAGCTGGGGCACTGGGGGAGTGAAGAATAGAGGATGATTTGGGTGTGAGGGTAAGGGAAAGGGAAGGATCAAGGGTGCCTCCCTGGTTTGGGGTTTGTCAGTTCCACGGGTGGTGGTGCCATTTGTAGAGATAGGGAGGACCAGTTGTGTAGTGGCATTGGTGGGAATCTAGGAGTCTGTCTAGGACCTAATGAGTTTTTGGCACATCATGTATCCAGGTAGAATTCGTAGTTGAATGTACAAGTTTGGAGCTCAGATGACATAGCACTGGAGATAAAATTCAGGAATCATGGAGCTATACAGGGTAATCTAGACTCTGCAACAGGGTGGATCCTCTGTGAGCTGAGAGTTGGTTGGACACCAGCTGCAAGTTCCATAAGAGCAGGGACTGTGCCTGTCTTGTTCACTGTCATCCACCCAGTGCCTACCATTCAGCACATACAAAGCCAACAAGGACCTGACTGATGGCTCCTTGTTGACTCCTTATTAGGTCATTATTGAAGGCTGAAGGGAGAAGATGCAAAAAAGCCAAAGCCATGATCCCTTTCTTCAAGGAGTTTATATTAGGTGAGGCCACCTAGAAACAAACACAGTCTCAAGTACACAGAGCAGTCACCAAACTGGTTTGCAGTCAGGGACCATCCAAGTGCCCCAGGGTTGACATTTACCTTAATCTCACAAGTCTGCCATGGTGGGTGTCCAGATTAATAAGCTAAGTATACCTGTTAGAAAAACACTCTCAAAGAGTTTGAGAATAACTATCTTCAAGCTCTTGAGAAGTATCCATCATATGCTCTATAGAAGATACAGTTGATGAGTTTATGCACGATTTATTTTGCTTTCCTGTAATATATTGAGCATGTCTTTGTCACAGCACTTGTCTCATTGCACAGCAGCCCTTTGGTTTGGAAATGTACTTTTTCTCCACTCCCCACCCTACTCTTCACCCATCCACAAAACTTGGAGCTTTGCGAGAGAAGGGTGCTTTATTTGATTTATCTTTATAACTCCAGGGGCTGGCTGGGTGTCAGACAACTAACAGGTAACAGACAACTCATGCGCATGATAGATAATGGAAACATGATGGGTTTATTGGGTAAGTGAATTCTTAGTTATTTATTGAAACAGATTCTCTAAGGATGTCTCTTAGGCAGTGCTTCTTGGAATTACTGTGTGCGTGATGATATAATTGCAATAAAACTACATTTGTGGTCTTAAAACTCACTGCATGGTAGCTGTGAAATCTGGAGTAAGTCTTTTGACCTCTCTGGGCCTTGGTTTCTTCTAAACATAGCCAAGAAATGCTGTTCAATGTCTGACTTCCTGCTGTCTGTAGCGTGTACAAATTTGTATGTGTTCATTCAGGGGCTGTGGTGCTCCCCGCTGAGCTGAAGCCAATAAAGGCCACAGAGGCAGTTACAACCTCTGCCTGGGGAAGGAAGACTGTGTTCAGCAAGCTTTGGGTGCCAATGCCAAGGACCAGAAGGGGGGAAATTTGTAAAATGCCTTGTCCTAAGTGTAGACACATGGGCCAGGACTGGGTTCTGTTGAGAAAGGCATTGTAAAGTTGAGCATGTATAAATAGTAACCAAGTTATCCAAGGTTGGTCCATAAGCGAGCATGGTGGATTCTCCCTCCAAAATATCTCTCAAGTTCACCTGCCTCTCAAGGTTCATCCTGCCTCCCTACCGCACTGAGCCTCAGTACCCCCCTGGACCATGCAACTGCTTTTCAAGACTCTCCCTCCCCTTTGATGCCTCACCCCACCATGCACTCATCACTCAGCAGTCATCAATTAAATCATATCCCAAAACACTTTGAGGGTTACACCATACACAGAATAAATCCCCTGCTGGTCTCAATGGCTCATACCTGTAATCCCAGGCATTTGAAAGGCTGAGGTAGGAGGATTGTTTAAGGCCAGAAGTTCAAGACCAGCCTGGGCAACATAATGAGACCCTGTCTCTCACCAAAAAAAAAAAAAAAAGAGCTGTGTG
>NW_007258087.1:421119-438985 GCF_000164805.1 Carlito syrichta | reverse complement strand
TCAGAAGGCTGAGATGGAAGGATTGCCGGAGCTCAGCAGGTCGAGGCTGCGGTGGCTGGGAGCGGCCGCTGCACTCCAGTCTTGGTGACAGAGTGAGACTCCAACTCAAAAAAATAAAAAAAATAAAAATAAAAAAATAAATAATAAAAATAAAACAAAAAATTCCAACTCCTCACCATGATATTGAATGACTGGGCTCAGCCTCCTCCCTAAGCCTCATCTCCCAACTCCCCACCCCTAACCTGTGGTCTGGCCACTCTTGTCTTCTCAGTGCCTCAAGCTCAACCCTCAGCCCCACCCCCACCCCCACCCCACTCCACCATTTTGTCTGTGTCCTGTGTCTAAAGTGCTCTGCCTCTCACTTTTGGCGTGGATGGCACTTAGAACTCTGCATAAAAATCACCTCCTCAGAGAGGACCTCCTTGACCACCTTATCCCAGTACCTGGCACGTAGTAGATGATCAATAAACAGTTGTTGCAAGAACAAATTTTTTTCCATCCTGCATGGACCCCTGCATGGCTCCTATCTGTGGAGGATAGAAAGGGAAGAGGCCATTTTGACCTCTCGAGGCTTCATCTAGGGGAACACTGGACTATAGAACCCTGGTGTAGGCGGCTGTTTCAACATCCACAACAGATGAAACCAACCCTTGGCAGACAGCCACAAGCTGTGGTGCTGCCCACCTAGCATGGACGTGTTTGGAGGTGTGAAGGGCAAGCCCTCCTCCACCCCTCACTTCCAGAAATACTTAAAGGAAGGAGCTTTGTGGGCATCAGCTGGTGGGAGCTCTATGCCTCTGGGTTGTGTGTATTCTTGTTAATGACACTTGCTAATGGTTGCTTATCTTCTGCTTTGGTTTGGATGTTTGTCCCCTCCAGACCTCGAGATGAAATTTGATCCCCAATATGGGAGTGGGGCCCGATGGGAGGGGGTTCAGTCATGGGGCAATCCCTCACAAATAGATTAACACCCTTCCTGGGGGATGGGTGGGTTCTCACCCTATTGTTAAAAAGAGCCTGGCACCTCCCCTGCTTGCTTCCCCTCTCACTATGTGACCTCTGTACAAGCCGGTTCCCCTTTACTTTCTGCCATGAGTGGAAGCAGCCTGAGGCCCTCACCAGACGCAGATGCCCAGTCATGAACTTTCCAACCATCAGAATTGTGAGCAAAATACACCTACTTTTCTTTATAAATCACCAGCCTCAGACATTTCTTTACTGCAACACAAAACGGACTAAGATACCTTCATGATGGCCCTTTGCTCTCAGTGGCAAATCAAATTGTGTTTCAATTTGGTAAGCACATCTGTATTCCTCCTCATCCTGGATCCTCAAACAGAAAGCCAGGCGGCTCGGCACAGGCTTCTGAAGTCAGCTCAGACAGAGGCAGACAGCCTTAACAAAACAATATGACTTAGTTTTGGGGAAAATGCATGAACAGAATCATCTGTCACAACTGCTTCTTTGTTCCTCCCTTTTGCAGGCATTCAATGGCACGTGTAACAAGGTCAAAAAGCATAGCCTTAAAATGGCATCTGGTGGGGAGTTTCCAGCCCATGCTGAATCTTTTTCAAAGTGAAAAAGGAGGGGATGGTGCTTAGAAGCTGAGGGATGTTCTTTCAGCTACTGAACTCACACACATGCCCTATGTGAGCACTTGTCTGCTCTGGGTCCCTGCTCAGGAATTGGAAGGAATCACACACACTGGCAGAGGAGCCCAGGGTCTAGCCAAGACCATTGTGTGGCCAAATGTAATCATGTAATCCTCATCCTTATCAAAAAGCACATCTAGCTGGGCACAGTGGCTCATGCCTATAATCGCAGCAGGCAGATTGCTTGAGACCAGGAGTTCGAGACCAGCTTGGGCAAAGAGCAAAATTTCAACTCTACAAAAAATCAAAATGTACAAAAAAATTAGCTGGGTATGGTGGTACATGCCTATAGTCCCAGTTACTCGGGATGCTGTGATGGAAGGATCACCTGAGCCCAGGAGGTCAAGGCTGCCGTGATCCATGATCATTGTGATCATGCCACTGCACTCCAGCCTGGGCAGCATAGTGAGACCTCAACTAAAAAAAAAAAAAAAGGCACGCTGTCTGGGATGGAAGACACTGAGACTGGTGGCTTACTGGCCAAATATGGCCCATGGTGGTCTTCCATGGCAAGTGGGCCAGTAGCTGCTCCTGCATCTTCTCAGTTGTGTTTGTGAGAATGTATGAACTTATTCTCTAATGGACTGTGGGTCAGTTACTGGAGCTCTCTGGACCTCCCCAGCCTCCTCTTTAAAGTGGGCATAATGATGTCTGCCACATGAGGCTGTTGTGAAGATGGAAGAAATCAGCTAGGTCAAGGGCTCAGCACAGGACCTGGCAGGGGCCAAGCTGTCCTTTTCCCCACCACACACAGAGCAGACACAGAAATCTCCCTCCCCTCCACTGCACAAGACTTAAGATAAACAGTTCATTTCTGATAAACCATCCTCTCCCAGGCCAGTACAGCCTCACTTTCCAATACCTGGAAAAGTAACCCTCAGTCTCAGCCCTTCCAAAAGGATCAGATCCTGGGCAGGTCCCTCTTAAAAGGTGGCCAATCCAATTGGAGTATCCTCATAGACAAACATGTCTCTACAGAGCCCTATTGACAGTCTCAGTTGCCTAAGGAAGGCTGCTACAATCTGTTGTACACTCTGTGCTCCAGGAAATGTTCACCCCTGAACAGATCTAGTCCTCACGAGAGCCCTACAAGATAAGCCTGCATTACGATCCCCATTTTGTCAATGGGGACACTGGATGCAGCGAGGCGAGAAGAAATAGGGGCAGAGGCTAGATTCGAACCCAGGATACCTGCTTCTCTCCACAGCACCATGCTGCCTCTCCCCCATGGGAGCTTTCTGTGACCTGCTCTAATGTATGACTTCTCCCTCCCCACCGAGGAGCCTCAGAGCCCCATGGTGGCGGTCATCGCCAGGGTGGCCGTCATTGTGGACATGTGGACAGGCCTATGAGTCAGACTAATTGATCTGTGGCTCCCCTGGGCTCTCAGAGGCAATTGATTGCAATGATGTATTCCATTCCAGTAAGTTTAAAGGTGGTTTTTCTCCCCCAAAGACTTGTTGCTGTGAACTCGGACCCTGGGCACAGTCCCCAGAGAATAGCGAAGACTGATTTGACATCCCTAGGAGCAATCCAGGGCCTCTGAGGAGCTAGGTTGTTGCCATGGCGTCCGCCTTAGCTCTTCCGAGGCTGGGCCCAGCTGGTGCGGTCCAGATAAGCATCAGTTCATGCCTGACTGGTGACAACGTTGCCAGGGGGATGGCAGCCCCTGAGATGCTCTGGCCCTGTGAGCACAGGAGAGAAGCCAATGGGAGATAGAGACAGAAGTTCAGAAGGACTGCACTCGGCCGGGTTTGGTGGCTCAGCCTGTAATCCCAGCACTTTGGGATGCTGAAGTGAGCGGATTACCTGAGCCCGTGGGTTTGAGATCAACCTGGGCAACTTGGCAAGACCTCGTCTCTACAATAAATCAAAAATTAGCTGGGTGTGGTAGCACGTGCCTGTAGTTCCAGCTACCTGGAAAACTGAGGTGGAAGGATCACCGGAGCCTAGCAGGTCGACGCTGGAGTGACTGTGAGTATGCCACTACACTCCAGCCTGGGCGATAGAGTGAGACTCCAACTCAAAAAAATAAAAAAGGAAAAAGAAGGCCCACACTCTCGCAGGGGCTGATCCTCTGCTCCTGAGAGTCTCCGCTTGTTGTTGTCCCCTGCAGTGCCTAACACAGTGCCTGGCATACAGTCCATGATCATGCATTCACTCATACATTCAACCCATGTTTATTGAGTACATCTATAGCCAAGCACCAGGGATATAATGACAGAGTAAAAACACACACCATGCTGACCCTCATGGAGCTTATATTTTAGTGGATGAGGGAGTCACTAATTATTATAAGAACAACCATGATGACAAATGCCACCAAGAGAGCCACATGTTGCATGCTTGTCATAGGGGAATTTAACCTAATTAGAGAGGCCAGGAAGTCTATTTGAGTTGAGATTGGAATGAGTGAGTGTTAATTTAAGGAGGAGGGGGAGAAAGAGAAGGAAGAGCCTCTCAGTAGAGGGAATGGCATGTCCAAAGGCCCTGTGATAGAGGAGCTCATGAACTATAAGTGTGGCTGGAGCAGTCAGAGCAAGGATCAAAATGGAAACAACTGAGGACCAGACCCTGCAGGGCCTTCAGATCATGCTAAGGAATCTAGCTTATATCTCAAGGGTGACTGGAAGCCATCAGAAAGCAGGGGAAATGTGGTGAGATCCATTTTGAAATGGCCACGTGGCTGTCGAGTGAAGTTTTGGAGGGAGGGTTTTAGTGGATTTTGAAGAGAGTGGAGGTGGTGGGGAAAATGCTCAACAGATATTTTAAAACTATTTTTAAAATCCATCCTTCGTCCCCATCCCCACTGCCACCGCCTTGGACCAGGACCCCTCATCTCCTTCACACTGGATGTGTGACCTCTGCCATTTCTTATCTGTCAGCCTTCTCGCATGTGGTGGGCAAATTCCCATTCAGAAGTCCAACTCAGCACGTTCTCCATGATCAGGAGTTGTTTCCTGTGTCTTCCTCCTCTCAGCCTGAAACGTGGGGCTCTCTCACTGTGGTTACACTTCCTCCCCTGCCTCGCCTCCTCATGCTCCCTTCGGCTTCCGGAACACAGGGTGACTTTATCCCCAGGCACTGCTCTCTGCCTGCAATGCTCTGCCTCATCCTCCAAGAGCCGACCGCTCCCTGACAGCCCGCCCCTGGTTGACCATATCTCTCCTGTCCATTGAGCCAGATCCTGATTTATTTCCATGCTGCCCTTTGGAGGAGGGAGAGAATTGATTGGAACATTTACCCAGACCAGGCTCTTAAAATGACATAAATCCTTTTAATCCATAACAATTTTCATGTAAAGAAAATATTATTTATATTTTATCGATGAGGAAACGGAGGCTCAGAGAAGGGAAATAACTCTCTCATGCAGCAAGGTGTGTGTAGCAGAGTCGGGGTCTGTCTACCCTAAAAATCCATGCTCTTTATGCCACAGCAGCTGCCCCTCCCTGAGTTGGGTTAGGATGGGGGTTCCACTGGGCCTCCTGGGGGGGTTGTTGTACCTGGTGAGGGAAGGAACTAGGAAAGCATGCTCCGTGACCACTTCTTCTAGAGGCTCCTCTGTCTTAGACAATGATATTAACAACATGAACATAGTATGACCATATTATGAGTATGTCTACGTGTCAGATGCTATGTGAACTGCTTAGCTAGCATGAATTCAACAAAAACTTTATGAGAACTCTGCAAGGAAGGTGCCCGAATTAAAGCTCAAGCCCTCGTTTACAAAAAGAGAGGCCGCTCTGGGCCCCAAGCCCACTGTCCTTACATCCATGAAATATGCTTTGCATGTGTATAAGAAATGACTTGCCCTGGGTCTCAAGGTCATTAGGGGCCCAGCCACTTTTGTGGCTCTCGTGGCTTTCCAGAGCCTGAGCCCCTGCTCCCTCAACCTAGGGCCTTCACATGCTTCTCGTATTCCCTGCGTTAGGAGGTAATTTTCACTTTAGTTCACTATGCTCCATCCATCCATCCATCCATCCATCCATCCATCCATCCATCCATCCACCCAACATTTATCAGACCCACTGTGTGCTGTGCCCTACTATGTGCTAGGGCTACAAAGAACAAAAAGGCAAGGCCCTCAAGGAGCCCACAGTTTCTTCAAAGGGACAGCACTCATACTCCAAAGCTGCCTGGGCCAATGTAGGGACCAGTTAGAAAATCTGATTCTGGGAGGGCCCAGCAACTAGTCGAAGGTTGGTGGCTTAAAGGCGTGCTCAGAAAGTCCTTATTTTTTTCTACTGTCAGTAAAGGTTGGGGCAGATGTTGCAAATTGATGGGAAAGCAATTAGCTCAGCTGTTGATTGTCCCTCATGAATGCCAACAATTAGAAAGCATCTTGCAGAGTCTGGGCAAAGTCATCATGGTTGGATTTCTCCAGGGCTAGGCAGCTTGCTGAGATTTTTCTAGAGGCAGATTGTCACAGTTCCTCTGTCGGCATCAGCTCAGGAGGCATCTCTCAACACCTCACTCTTCCTACTGACACGTCTGTCAGTGGGGCGGCTGTGAGGTGAGCCCTGCCTTCCTACAGAAGTGACTGTGACAGCTGGCATGTATTCCATGCCTTCTGTGAACCAGATTCTTTATATGTGATGTCTTCACTCCTAACGATGATTCTGGAATGTACATGATATTAGCCCCATTTTGCAGATGAAAAAAACTGAGGCTTGTTGCGGGAGACCACACAGCCAGGCATGGTACTGCAGGCGTGGGAGCGTGGGCCTGTGTGACCCAAACCTGTATTGACTCCGTTATGTGCCATCTTTTTCCTTGACTTGGTCGTTATACAAAATTGTGACACCTTCTAAGTTTCTGGTTCCTTTGGTTCTGTGGATGAAGGAGAGGCGAGTGCCCCTGAAAGGCACAGAGAGGGGAAATGGAAGACCACTAGATACAGTTCTTGGTTTATATGAAGATAGTGTCTAAAATTTTGGAATCTGGGATCCATTTACCTAGGTAAGGTGCTGGTGGCATTTCCAGACAGGTCCACAAAATCCACTTGACACCTACTTTCTGGGAGGGTTGCAAGTAGCATTCTAACCACACCCAACTGTTACCTATAACTCTGTTGCTGCAAGAAATGTGTTCTGAGGTTTTACTCATGATAACAGCAATGTCTCTCCTCTTCAATGCCCCCACCGAGCTGCAACCTCAGAACTCCTCCCAAAAGGCAGAGGGGGGAAGGTTTGCTCCTTTTCCCACAAAGTAGAGACCCCCCTCTGGACATTGGTTAATTCTCCACATCTGACCGTAACAGTGCCTGGCACACAGCAGTCTCGATAGCCATTGACAAAGAGAAAATGATGGGGGAGGAGTAAGAGAAAGAGAGGGTAGAAAGGCAGGCAGGAGAGAAAGGAAGAAATCAGGAAGAGGAAGAGACAGATGAACAGAGAGACAGGAAAACAATAGCATTGTCTACTGCTCAGGTGTTTTGAGAGACGAAGGGCAGATTCCACAGGTAAGCCAGTCAGAGATGCCTGTGCTATATTTGGTCCCCTCCTACATGATTTTACTTTTGGCTGGCCTGTGTCAGAGATAAAGAACTCTCCAGTGGCAAAGAAGGCAGACCTGGCCACCCCTGGACACACAACCCCTGGCAATACCAGCCACAGCTCCATCAGAGCCTGGTTGGGGGCACTGAAGGCTGACGCTTGTGCCTCGCAAATGGCTCCTCTCCAACCTGGGTGTCCATTTGCTCTTTCCTGATGGAAGAGGCTTTGTCTGCAGACAGGCATCGCTGGGTGTTGCCATGGTGATGGCTATGATGTCACTCGGAAGTAAATCAAATTGCAAATCTAACAGCGGAACAGCTCTACTTTGGAAGGGTTGGTAGGAAGGAGGAAAGAGTTGATGCAGCAAGGGAAGTTGAGGGTGGATCTGTACTGCGGCCATCTCCTGTTTCTTCCTTTGCTCTGTCACCTAAGAAGAGGCTCATTTGCTCATGCATTCATTTGAATAATTTTTTGAGCACCTACTATGTGCCAGGCACCATGCAAGGTAAAACAGATGAGGTTCCTGCATGGCTGCACCGAGTTTACAGTCTAGTATCAGACTAGTATCAGAAGTGTGTCAGTTTGCTAGGGTTGCCATAACAGAATACACAGACTGGTGGACTGAAACAGCAGAAATTTATTTTCTTGCAATTCTGGAGACTTGAAGTCCAAGATGAAGGTATTGGCAGGTTGGTCTCTTCTGAGGCCTCTCTCCTTGGCTTGCCTTCTCCTTATATCTTCACCTAGTCTTCTCTCCGTGTGTTCCTGTGTCTTAATTTTTTTTTCTTATAAGGACGTCAGTCATACTGGATCAGGGCCCACCCTGATGATCTCTTTTAACTTAACCTCTTTAAGGACCCTATCTCCAAATACAGTCATGTTCTGCAGTACTGACTTTAACATATGGATTTAGGGGGAACACAATTCAACCCATGACAGGTAGTGAGAATGTGTAAGAGGTGTCAGGGTGGGATATCCCAAGGTATCAGGGTGGGAGAGGGGCAAGGAAGGCTTTTCTGAAGAACTGTCATCTCAGTCAAGACTTGAAGGACTAGAAGGAGTGCTTCAGAAACGTGGGGATGGGATGGAAATGGATCTCTAGGGAGAGGAAGCAGATGGGAAAAGGCCAAGAGCTAGGAAGTCTCTTGGTGAATTCAAGGAATTAAAAGAGGGGCAGGTGGCTAGGGTAGAGTGAGAAGAGGGCAAATAATGTCAATGGCAGACAGGTGGCAGGTCACACAGAACCTTGTAGGCAGCAGTAAGAATCTAAACATTTTCCTACAAGTCATGGGAAACCACCAAGGGATTTTAAGCAGAAAGACAATTTGAACAAATTTCCCTCTTAAAAGATTGCTCTTCTGATGGTTTTGGGAGGGATGCCCATTTGGCTGTCATGGTGGCCCAGGACAGTATATAGTATTTGCCTTCATTTCTTTCTCCTTCCCTGGCCCTTGCCATGGCTTCTCTTTCATGGGAAGAATATACTTTTCCACCCCATGGTCTTAGTCATAAAACTTGCTTTAATTAGTAGATTATTGGTGGATGGAATACAAGCAGAGGCTTTAAAGTACTTGCACAGTTTGGCTTACCCTCTTATGTGTTTGCCACTTGCCATGGAAAGGACATGCCTTGGGTAGTTGTTGGTCCACAGAGAATGAAGCGACCTATAGAGAAGATCAGAATCTGACCTGGAGCCTAAAGAACTATTCCAAATGACTCACATACTGATCAGCAAGAAAAATAAAGACTTGTTGTGGCCAGTCACTGGGATTGGGGGAGGGAGTGTTTGTTATGCAGCTTTATCATACCAATAGCTGACTCAAACACTAAGCAAGTGCTGAGGTTGACTTGGATTAAGGTGATGGCAATGGGCTGGAAAGAAGTGGCAACTTTCAAGATATCCACATACAGATAGGTGGCATTTAAGTCCTGGGGTGGATCTGATTTGTAGGCAGATTAGACTGGGAAAAGCTTTAGGGCTGTAGGAAAGTTCCAAGCTCATCGATATTTATAGCAACTGGTGCAGAACCATACATACAAGCACTACAGGATACTTCACACCTACCTCTTAGGTCTTATCAGATACATCTGCAGCACTATTGTCTGCTTATCCAGGGTGCTTGCTGTCAAGAGCAGACCACCAAGGCAGGAACCAGCTTAGATACTCCCTAGAGCATGCGGATGAAAAGTCAAGGCTGACTTAAGATTACCACGACCTACTTTTACCTTCACTGTAATACCAGTAACATAAAATTATCCTCAGGGAGCCTCTCACCCCCATAATACACCTGACACCAGGACAGTACCAGCATGACCCTATAAGGCCTAAAACTATCCCCCTGCCATGTGAGGAAGGAGCAACAAAGACCCAGCCCTAGGACCACATAATTCTAGGAAAAGCCTATCTCCAAACCCATTCCTCAGTACCCCTAAGAAGAAATGTTATAGCTCAACAATAGTTGGGTGCAGAAGCAGCAGCTTTCTGTAGGCTGTTTCTTCCTGTAGAAGGGTTCTGTTTCCAAATAAAGTCACATTGGGAATGAGGGCTTCAACATATGCACTTTGGGAGAATACAGCTCAGTCCTGAGAGGGCACTCTTCTTTGCTTAATAAAGCTATTTGCTTATCCTGCTTCTCTATGTGTCTGTTTGCAAATTCATTCCAAACATGTACACAAGAACCCATTGTTGGCCCTCTCACACTGGGAGGAGCACGCCTTCTCCCCGTAACAGATTCACCAGTAGCAGAGCATGGGGTGAGGTGGGAGACCAGGAATAACCCCTGAGGATTCCACCAATTAAAAGTTGGGTAGTGTATTAGTCTGTTTGGGCTGCCATTATAGACTATCACAGCTGGGTGAATTTAAAAAACATAAATTTATTGTTTCACAATTCTGAGAGCTTGAAGTCCAAGATCAAGGTGCTGGTAGGATTGGTTTCTGTTGAGGCCTCTCTTTCTGGCTTGCAGATGGCCACTTTTCATTGTGTTTTCACATGGCCTTTCATCTGTGCACAAACGCTCCTGGTGTCTCTTCCTCTTCTGCTAAGGCCACCAGTCCTATTGGATTAGGGCTCCACCCTTATGACCTCATCTAACCTTAATTTCCTCCTCAAGGGTTCTGTCTTCAAATAAAGTCACATTGGAATTTAGAGCTTCACATATGCATTTTGGGGGAACTGAATTATGTTCCTATAACAGGTAGGTCTCCCAAATGCCAGGTAATTCATGCAAAAACAAAAACTGCAAGGCTTCTTAAGACTTAGATGGGGAAGTCACACAGCATCATGTCCACTAGATTTTGTTAGTCAAAGCAAGTCTTAGGGTTGGCCCAGATTCAAGAAATAGATTCCATCTCTTAGTAGCAGGAGTGGCAAAGCCACATTTGCAAAAGAGCATGTGGGATGGGAGGAATCATATGTCCATCTTCAGAAGTAAGCATCACAGAGGCTTTAAGCATGAGTGAGAAGGAATTTCAGAATTCTCCCTGGTCCTCTGGTCACCACCAAGAGACTTGACAGTTACCTGGAGGTAGAACTACCTGTAAGTCAAGACATCCTCGGAGAGCTTCCTTTCACCCTCCTTTAGCCTGGCTAGTTATTTGAGAACATCCATGCCAGAATCGACATCATTTTACAGCTCTGATAGGGACCCAAAGTTACCTTGAGTGTGAAAGTGATAGACCCCTTGGCATCTCTAATAAAGGTGACATGGCGATGACCTTGGACGTCAGCACCCAACTCTCCTTGTAGTGATAATACAGCCTTGAAGTTCCTGTGTGAATCCCCACATCCCCCATGGGCAGGATTGGTGAGGCTGTCAATCAAGGTGTCTTGTCCAGCACCTAGCCAAGAGGTGGGCTCCAGATCTGAGATTGCTCCAGAGTTTAAATCAAAAGGAGAGTCACACAAAGACAGTGACTGTGTGAACACGGTTCACCCACAGTGATCTGGCAGAGACTGCCCGTCAGATCCTGCTAACCTGGATTTTTAGGTTCTTACTCTTTCTGAGGTCAGGCTTGTATGAGGTTGTTTTGGGTTTTCCTTTAAGCTGAAAGCTTTCCTACATCTTCCCAATGAATTTCTTCTTTGCTTACATGACCCAGTGTGGATTTCTGTTCCAGGCAGTCAACAATCCCTAGCAGAAATCTCACATGGCCCTGCTTGTCTGGGTGGCATGAAGAAACTTTGACTCAGGGTCAAACTACCCTTTGGGGAGGAGTTCGAATGTGCTCCTTTAAAACAACTTGGAGGCATTGTGTGGCTTGCTTTCTTACAGTGTCTTGAGAACATAAGGGTAAGAAAGAGTGTCCATTCCCGTTTACCGGAGGTCATTGCTGCAGGGGAAAGTTCATGAACTGTGTATGACAGTGGTCACATTCTGCAGGGAAATGGGACACCAGTAACCAGGGGACCTGGGTTCCCTGGCTCACTAGCTGTGTTACCTTGGGTGGCTAGTTGTTCTGATGCTATTTTTCTATATTTGTCAAATTGAGGGTAATGAGAACGCTGCTGTGCAAAGGATGTTGTGGGGGCTAGTTACATACGTATAGGTCAAGGTTTTCTGGAATTTGATACACATATCACTAGTGGAAACTTGAAGACTTTTTTTGAGATAAGGCACACACCTGTTGCCCAGTGCAGTGGCATGATCACAGCTCACCGCAGCCTCAACTTCCTGGACTAAGGTGATCCTCCCACCTCATCCTCCTGAGTAGCTGGACTACAGGTGTGCGCCACCATGCCTGGCTAATTTTTTTTTTTTTTTTTTTGGTAAAGATGAGGCCTTGTTATGTTGTCCAGGATGGCCTCAAACTCCTGGGCTCAAGCAATCCTCCTGCCTTGGTCTCCCAAATTGTCGGGATTACAGGTGTGAGCCACTGCGCCTGGCCTACATGAGAGACTTTTAATTGGTATATGAATAAATAAATTTTATTTTAATATTTGTGTGCTTATTTCTATAGATATCTACATGAATAATGAGCCTACCATGGCAGCAATTTTGTGGATACCATTCTCCAGAACAAAGACAAATGATGCTTTAAAGAAAAATATTGAGTAAATAATAGGACAGGCAGTAAGAGGATGTGATCGCCGAAGGAACACAGCTTTGGACAGGGTACTTGCAGAGGTGAGCAGAAGAAGATGGGTATGACTGGCAGGCAGGGACCATGGAAAGCAAAATCTAGCTGGATCAGGCCTCCAGGGTCAGAGTTGGAGAAGTCTGTGGAATATTCTGCCTCAGACAATGGTGAGTGGGTATCTCTGAGCAGGGACTTCTGGACTAGGCTTCTGTCCACCTCCTAATGCCACAGGGTATGCCTGCTGTGCTTTAGGAAAAAAAACTCTTGTCCTCCACCCCCCAGGCACAAACTGTGCTATGGCTACGGAGGGTAGAAGAAGATGCCTCTGACTGAGTTCCTTCTGCCTCTGAGACTCTCTCTCAAGCAGGGCAGTGGCAGGAACCATGGGCTTTAGGGTCAAGCAGGGCTGGATTTTAATCCTGGCTCTGCCACTTGCTGGCTCTGAGACCTTGAGTAAATCCCCTTACCACTCTGAATTTCAGTTTTTTCATCTGGAAAAAGGGGTGACAAGAGTGTTTGAAAAATGTTTTCTCCACTGGATTCCCAAAAAGATGTGGAATGGCAGCCGACAGGGGGTGTAATGGCCTGGTGAGCTCAGGAAGTCTTGAGAGGGTGAGATGAGACACCCACGAAAGTACCCAATACGGTATCTATAAATATGCATTGCCTCACACTGCTAACACAAGGCCAGCTAAAATCCCCGGGGCTCAGTTCATCTATGAAGACAGTGGCCACAAGAAAGCTAGATTGGATTCTAGCCAAGATTCGTCCCAGCTCAAACACGACTTCCTTCTAGATTGCTCTGGACAGTTCCTCTGGTGTGTCTCTCATGTAGTTCTTCTCTTCTCTGTGCTAGTCTTTGCTCTCCTCTGAACAAAACCAGGTAGTAAGGGTTTTAGGAGTCTTCCTGTTTCCCCTTTCTTCCCATCTGTCTCAGGGTGGTGGATTTAGGATCAGAGAGATCACTACTGAAATCCAGCTCTGACCCTGACCAGCCTGGTGAATTCACATAAGCCTTCAATCTCTGTGAGCCTCAGTTTCCTCATCTGCAATAATGGGAATAAAAAAATTGGCTTCTTATGGGCTGTAGGGGGGAGTAAGTGGGGTGAAGAACATGAAAGGGTCCAAGAGGATAGCAGCACAGTGTAGGTGGCCCTGACATACTTGTCCCTTCCCTTCCTGCCAGGAACTCAGCATCACATATTCCCCAACTACATTCCACAGTCTCACTACACCCTCAATGACGATTCCAGCTCTCTCTCTCCCTCTGTGTTGTGGACCCTGTGGGAGGTGAATGGAGATAGAAAACTACTGCGCATGTGTGGCCAGGCTCTTGACTAGGAGCAGAGCTGGGGCAAGGGGCAGCTACTCAGGAGAAGGGCCTTGGCATTGGCAGAAGAACACAGTTAATGCTGATGAGGCCTGAGGTTCCCGCTCCATAGGGGCCCAGTAACTTGGCCATTGCCTTCCTCTCAATAAACACAGGCAAACATTTTAGCAGGGTACCGGCCCAAGTGGGTTGGGTAGGAAAAGTAGGAGCTGGCTGGGCGCGGTGGCTCAAGCCTGTAATCCCAGCACTTTGGTAGGCCAAGGCGAGAGGATTGCCTGAGCCCAGTGTTTTGAGACCAGCCTGGGCAACTTGGTGAGACCTTGTCTCTAGAATATATCAAAAAAATTAGCCAGGCATGGAAGCACACACGTGTAGTTCTGGCTACTTGGAAGGCTGAGGCGGAAGGATCGCCTGAGGCCAGTGGGTTGACACTGAGGTGGCCGTGAGCGTGCCACTGCACTCCAGCCTGGGTGACAGAGTGAGACTCTGGCTCAAAAAAAATCCCAAAAAACAAAACAACAACAACAACAGCTAGCACCTACAAGGGCTTAGCAGAGTTATTCTAAGAGCTTTATGTGCATTACTTTATTTAACCTTGAACTTTGCTCTTTAAGAGCTTCTATTAATACTAATAATGATGAAAACTACTATTATCTGGTACTCACTCTGCTCTAGGCACTGTGTTGAGCTTATACTTATTTTCTCAATTATGTACTCTATGAGCAGGTACTTTTCTGTTACTATCTCACACTTTACAGGTTGGAGAACTGAGGCTCAGATAGGTTACTCATGCTAGGTCAATGCTTCTCACGCTTGAGTATGCATATAAAACACCCGATCATCTTGATGAACTCTAGATTATTTAGCCTCAGCAGGTCTGCAGTTGGGCCTAGGACTCTACATTTCTAACACAGCGATGGGGCTGCCTCTGGCCCACGGACCACACCTGAGTAGGGCAGCCTAGACTGTCAGCTGGAGAGTGGCCTATCTGGGATCTGGTCCTAGACACACCTCACCTGACTGACTTTGAGCAGCACCATCATGGAGTTTAAAGAGGATGCCTGAGAGGATAAAGAAGGGAGAGACTGTTCTGACCAGAGGGTTGAAGGAAGACTGCATGGAGGAGATGGTGTTTGAGGGCCTTCAAGGGTGGGAGGGATTTTGACAGAAATGGAAAGGAAAGGGCATCTCAGGTCAAGGGAACCCACTAGAAAGAACATCGAGAAAGGAAAGAAGGATATGTATTTGGGGGATACTATTACTAAGTATAGGGTATGCGATGGGTTGAATTGTGCCCCGAAATTCATACTTTCAAGTCTTCACCCCTAGCACCTAAGATTGTGACTTTGCTTGGAAATAGGATGGACTGAACTAGGGTGGACCCCTAACCCAATATGACTGGTATCTTTATGAAAAGAAGAGATTTGGGCCAGGTGTGGTGGCTCATACCTGTAATCCCAGTAATTGGGGAGGATGAGGAGGGAGGATTTATTGAGCCCAGGTGTTCAAGACAAGCCTAAGCAATATATTGAGACTTCTTCTCTTTAAAAAAAAATTATCTGGGTGTGGTGGCACCTGCCTGTAGTCCTAGCTACTTGGGAAGTTGAGGCCAGAGGATCACCTGAGCTCAGAAGTTCAAGGCTGCAGTGACCTATGATCAGGCCACTGCACTCCAGTCTGGGTGACAGAGTGAGACCTCCGATTCAAAAAAAAAAAAAAAAAAAGCGGGGAGACATTTGGGCGCAAGGACACGAGCACAAGGAGACTGTCTTGTGAAGACTGCACGTGCCAAGGGGCCATCAGAAGATGGGAGAGAGGCCTGACAACACAGATCCTTCCCAGCACCTTCAGAGGGAGCATGGCCCTGCAGATACCTTGATCTTGGACTTCTGCCTCCAGAACTGAGAGTCAATAAATGTCTGTTGTTGAAGCCACTCAGTTTGTGCTACTTTGCTATGGCAACCCTAGCAAACTAATACAGGGTAGCTGTCAGGCGGCTGCTGTGTCTGGGTTGGCAGTGGCCTCAAGGGAGCAATGCTGTTTTGTGCCTAGGAGCTGTGCTTTTGGCCCCAAGAATATTGCATGTCACAGAGGGAAATAGGCAAGAGAATGGCTAATGGGAGGACTCCTTTCCCCATTGCCTGGGAATTGGTTAAAAGCACACAAAAATGAGGATGACTTCCTACTTTGGGAGAGCAATTTGCATACAAAGCTAAGGCATAAGTCGAAGTAATCCTAAGTACTGAGTTGATGATTTGAATCTCTCTCCTTAACTGAGAAGGTTATAGGAGGAGAAATGGGACATCATCCAGGTATTGGGTCCTGTTATGTGTCAAGGACAGTGCTAGGCCCCTTGGTGATTTAATTCCATCCCACTGCACTCTTAGAAGGAAGATCTTGTAATCATCCTTTCAGAGGATGGAATGGAGGGTCAGAGAGTTTAGATCATCTGGCCAAGAACTCAGAGAGAGGGGTTGGAACAAAAGTCATTGAGACCTGGTACCTTCTTCTTCCACCCCATCTTTTCCCATGATGGTGTGATGGGAAAGGTGACCCTGAGCCAGCTGTGATTTGAGGAAGGAAACGAGTTCAAGATCAGGAGGTGGGTGGAGAGTTCTGTCTGCAGAATTCTTCCCACGTGAGATAGCAGCCCCTTTATTGTTCAAACTACTTTTAGTTGGACCGTCTGTTATATGCCACCAAAAGCATCCTGACAGAAGCAGCGGCTTAAAATGAGCCAGGTCTTTAGGTATGAGATATGTCGTAAGTGCTGATAAACAATAACCCTGTTTTCCCACCCACATTCAGGGCCAACTGAGAAATTAGAACAAGAAGAAGGCAGATGGGGCATGAAAACATCACCTTCACTAAAGATAAAGCTGCTTGGAGAGCGTGCTCTATCTGCAGGGAAGTGGGTTGCCGTATGTTGTACTCAGAATAGGCCGACTCGCCCACCCGAGCGTGGGCAGCGCTGGGGCCATGGCAGGGACTGGAAGAGCCAAGCAGAACCAGCCTTCCCGTGGGCAGCTCATGCCCAAGAGAGTCCAGGGGGAGGGAGCTGGGCTACAGCCACCCGGTTCCTCCTCCAGATTCACCAGTGAGATAGGTCACTCTGTGGGGAGGCTATTGAGTCCTGCTTTGGGTCAAGGACGAACACATAGGTGGGTGGAGAGCAGTCAGAGGAATCTCAGTCGCTTTGCTCCTGGAGGACTCATTGGGAGAGGGGGAGACATTTTGTACCAGAAGGGTAAAATAGGAAGGAAGGAAGGAAAGAAGGAAGGAAGGAAGGAAGGAAGGAAGGAAGGAAGGCAGGCAGACAGGCAGGCACAGAATAATAGTGTAGTATAAACTCATTTTTGTTTTTTAAAAAATGGGAAAAAGTTACATGTGTGTGTATATGTTTGTGTGAACAACACAGAAGAGGCCATACCAAGATTGCCCCAAGGGGAAGGATGGAGAAGGCAGGGAAAGATCACCAGAGATCTTTGAGGGTGTGGAGAGCAACAATATACGAGGTTCTTGCCCCCTGGGAGCTGCCAGTGCTGTGAGGAAGCTCAGATGAACTTTGGAAACCCACCTGGAAGATGAACTTGGGGTTATGGTTTTGGGTTAAAACTGGATCTTGTGGACTGTTGGTAGGAGACGTAAGAAGTCAGAAGAGCATCACAGAGGAGATAGACACTGACTGAGAGGCCAAGAGTGTAAACCAGAGGTTCTCAAAAAGTGGTCCCCAGACCAGCTTCATTCACATCACCTGGAAACTTGTCAGAAATACACATTTTTGGGTCCCTCCAGGTCTGCTGAATCGGAAATGTGGGGGGTATTTTAACAAGCCCTCCAGATGACCCTGATGCTTGCTAACAGTTGAGAGCCACCCATGTAGAAGATGCGGGTTTGGAGTCATCCACTGGGTTTTGAGCTTGGCTCTAGTTCTAATAACTCTGTGGCCTTGAGCAATTCAAATAACTTCTATGAGCTTCAAGTTCCTCATTGGTAAAATAGGAATGGTTGTCCTATCTTACACATAATTATTATTAGGTATGTGTCACACACCACTCTTTTTTTTTAATGCATTATTCTGGATGCTGAGGTCCAGAGTTGAAAAGTCATGACTTTGACCTCAAGGGGCTAACCATCAGAAGGTTATAATGAGAGCCAATATTTGCTGTGTGCTGGGCATTACTCTGGGTGCTTTATATGCATCGTCTCATTTAGTTCTCACAACATCCCCATGAAGTAGAAACAGTTATCATCTCCATCTTCAGATGAGGCCAAGGAAGGAGGCGGGGGGGGGAGGAAGGAGGGAGGGA
>NW_007258087.1:419148-421099 GCF_000164805.1 Carlito syrichta | reverse complement strand
AGGAGGGAGGGAGGGAGGGAAGAACAGAGTAATTGTACAGTATGAACTCATTTTTGTTTTCAAAAGTGGGAAAAACTACATGCGAACTCGTTTAGCAACTAGTCACAATGCACATAGCCGCTGAGTATGGACAGCTGACCCAGACATACATTGTCCAACTCCAGAACCCGAGGGAGAGAAACCTCTGTTGCTGAGCAAGCGGGAAGTGAGTCTGGTGAAGATCCCTTGCTCAGAGAGGACACGTTGTAGTTGTGAAGCGGGGACAGTTATCAGGACACTCTCATTCCCTGCTTAAATGCAGGTAAATGTTTTTCACAATTTCACACCTACTTCCTGTTTTCAAGGGCCTACCTTTTCAAAACTTTAAAGCCTTTGACTTAAGGTCATGTCCAAAATTCTGGAACAAGGAACAGGTATACTACACTCTTGAGAAAAAAACATTCTAGAAGAACTGAGTTATGGAGAACATCTGAGAACTCAACTGTAAGATTCCAAAGCTAATGGGGTGAAAGCATTGTCCTGCCAAAGCGTGGCTGCCATATTGAATGATTGGTTATATTTAACTTTGCTTAATCTCTTTCTGCCCCTTTTCTCCCTCTCCCACCCTTTGCTGGATTTACTGTATGCTATTCTCTACCCTGCTCTGTGTCCCCAGAGGCTGGCCACTGCAGACCCCATCTGTCAGTTGCCCTTGACCTCTGGCTTCCAGTTGGAGGCATCAAGAGGCGACTGGAAGCCACAAAGAGAGACTGTGGCCTTTATATTCCCCAGTCCCTTCTGCCTGGCTACAGTGGGTCTGGCAGTGGCCACAGCCCCTCTTCCATGGCTTCAGCTCTCACCAGCAGCTAGCCCCTCCCCCATCCCTTAAAGCCTTGTCCCACAATGATAACTGCTTTCTACTATTGCCAGCTCCTTATTCACTACCCCTTATGTCTTCTCCTAACCCTGCTCACACCTCAAAAATAGTCTCGTTATTATGCTCTCGTCCTGTTAAACTTTTTGGGCATCCCATCTGCTTATGAGTGGGACTCTTGCTGATACAGACTCCAGGCAAATAATTAACAACAACAATGGCTAGCATTTATGGGCTGTTCACCACATGCATGGCCTTGTTCTTAGTGCTGTGCATGTTTAACTCATTTAGCCCTCTCCATGTCGTAGATGCTCTCGGGCGTTATTCCTGAAAGAATGCTAGTTACCCTCGGCCAATGAACTTCCGGCATGCTGCCAGATGATGGAACCGGAGTGGTAAATCACATGGGAGCTCCCATAATGATGTCTGACTTTCATTACCGCACCATGGAAAGCGATGTCGCAGAGGCCTGGCACCTTTCTCAGTGACACTTATGCACTTAGTGCCTCTAGTTGGGTTTGCTTTTACCTCCCTAAGCTCTTTGAGAGCTGGAACTTCTCCCAGGACCCTGCACAGGGCTAAAGAGCTGGTGGCAGAGGCTTCAGGAGCTCCTGTGGACTGATGGATTGACTGATCCTTGTGGCTGGACGAGTAGATGCTTTCAGAGCAGCTACTGCCAGGGGAAAATTCCAAGTGCAAAATATTATTATTAATTATCACAATTGCTCTTTCAGCTGCAGGCACTGTGTCTGCTTAGAAGGAAGAGATAAGCCATCCCTGCCAAAGTAAAAAAGACTGATTAATGCTGACGGATTTTGTCCTCTGAGAGGAGGCTGCATAATGTTATTTTCTTTTTAATGACTTCTAGGCTGAAGTTAAAAAAAAAAAAAGCACCCAAAACTTGACCTGAGATCTGGCTTGGTGCAAGGCTGTGTGACCTTGGGTGAATTTTTAACCTCTCTGTGCCTTATTGCTTTTTTTTTTAAGATTGGAAAATACAGTTGATTTAGAAAGTAAATTAGAGAGAGAGAGACAGACAGACAGACACACACACACACACACACACACACACAGAGAGAGAGAGAGAGAGAGAGAGAG
>NW_007258087.1:350528-419092 GCF_000164805.1 Carlito syrichta | reverse complement strand
AACAGAACTAAAAATATGAAGAGAGAGAGAGAGAGAGAGAGAGAGAGAGAGAGAGAGAGAGAGAGAAGCGACTCACCTCTCCAAGATAGAGGAAGGGGCCAAACCTAGGAAATATGGCGGCCATAGCTCAAAGAACACATGGCCTAGCTAGTGCTTAACAAAGCAATGGTCTCCTTATTGCTTAAATGAGAAGTTAGAACTAGGTGATGTCTAAGACTCTAATCACTCCTCAAAGAGGCTGGGCCATGCTGGGCAGTGGGATTAGGGACCCAGTTGATTGGCTAGCTGTGATCACCTTCTCTCTTTCCTGTCAGTGGCACACTCCTGCCTTGGGGGTCTTCAGTCTGTGAGAGATGAATTTGTCCTACAGTTATGGTTGTGACTGAGGAGAGTGTCATGGCCATGGTGGGAGAAGGGACAGAACCCAGGGCCTGACACATGGGCCCCCCCCCTCCTCCTCCCTCACACCCCTTTCTCTTCCTGCTTTCCCCCCTTCTTCTCCATGGTCACAACAAGAGCAAGAACATGAGTAGCAGTGCCCTGCTTCCCCTTGCAGCCTTTTCATGGTGCCCCGTCATCGTCACCAGCGCTCTGCAGAAATGAATCTTTTCCATCCTCATAACACCTCAATGTGAGACGTGCTGTTCTTCCTCTTTTTTTACTGAAGGGAAAACGGAGGGCTGGAGGTTTTTGTTTGTTTTTGGCTTTTTTTGAGTTGGAGTCTCACTCTGTCGCCCAGACTGGAGTGCAGTGACCTGTTGGGCTCCGGCGATCCTTCCGCCTCAGCCTTCCAAGTAGCTGGAACTACAGGTGGATGCTACCACGCCCGGCTAATTTTTTTTTTATTTATTGTAGAGATGAGGTCTCGCCTGCCCAGGTGGGTCTCGAACCCGCGGGCTCAGGCAATCCACTCACCTCAGCCTCCCAAAGGCACGGGATTACAGGCTGAGCCGCCGAGCCCGGCATGGGCTGGAGTTTTTTAAAGTCATTTTTCTGAGGTCACACAGTGAGGAAGTAGCCCCCATCCTGGTGGCCGGAGAGGCACTCAGAGTTCTTCTGGCCCACTGTCTCTCAGCCTGGCTGCACAGTGGATCACCCAGGGAGTTACAATGCTGGTGCCCAGGTTCCACTCCAGAGGTTCTGATTTGGTTGGTTTGTAGGGGCAGCAGCTAGGTATAGGGGTTTTAAATCTCCCCCAAGTGTTTAGAATGTACAGCAAATGAACTCCTAATTTGGTATAATGACCTAGTTTTTAGATAAGAGAGTTGGGGTCAAGGGGATTTCCCCGAGTTTCTTTCTTGAGTGCCCACCCTTCAGTGCTCTAGGTGGGAGAACCAGAGAAGAGGCACCCGGAGTTCAAGGAGCTCAGCCAGCCCCACACAACTCCCCACAGAGCACAGTGTCTCTGAATCTCCCCAGGACATTGAAGTGGGTGGTTTCAGGCCCCCCGCCTCAGCCATTCCTTTGACCAGGTTGACTCCAGTAAAGCTTTGAGGTCACTGGGGGACTCCAAGGAGAAGCTGAGGCAGAAGAGATGAAGCCCTTGCTGGGGCCGGCCCTGGGGACATAATTAGCTTTTGCCTTTGCCTGAAGCCTTTGTTCTCATCCTCACTGGCACATGATCTCCTGAGCCGTCTACCCAGGTTTGAACCGGTGGAGATCAACAGTGTCTGATCCAGCCTGAGTGCTGGTGCTGAGGACACCCAACCAGGCAGGAGCAGCCAGGGACCTGATCTGAAATAAACACCGGAAGAGAGATAGTCTAAGAAGTGCTTCCTGAGGGCCAGGCACTGCAAACATTATTTCATTGAAGCTTCACACATACAGGAAGGAAGTATTAGAAATCCTATATTTCAGTCGTGGAAATGGAAGCCTAGTGGTTAAATGATTTGCCCAGAGTATATCAACGAGTAAGTGACAGAACGGAGATTCGAATCCAGGTCACTTGCCAATGCCATCTTCCTCCAGAAAGCCTTCCCCGAACACCAGAAGAGTCCTCTTGCTTACTCTAGCTTTTCTGTGTGTTATTTATCTCCCTTTATAATGAAGTGCTCATCAGTGCTGTTGTTTGATGAAGCCCTGACTCTCCCACTAGACTGCAAGGTCCCTGAGGAGGACAGCTTTTCTCACACATCCGGTTCCTAGTTCTCAGCATAATACCTATTGCATGGCAGACAAGTCCATCAATATTTGTTGAAAGCAACAAAAGCCAGTGGCCCAATTGATTCCAAAGTTTATATCAACTAGTTAGGAATGGCCTCCAAAGCTAGCCTCTTCTAAGAAAGAAGGATGCCCAGAAGGAGAAAGTCCTGGAGACCTTGCTATATTAAGAACAGTGAGAATACCGAAGAATTTTTAACCCAAGAAGAAAAATCTTAAGAGGTCCATCAAAGTTGTGCATCACTTATTGTTCTTTCTAAAAATGATGATGATTGTTATTAGTTTTTAGATAGGGTCTCGCTCTGTCACTCAGGCTGGAGTGCAGTGGCATGATCATAGCTCACTACAGCCTTGACCTCCCGGACTCGAGTGATCCTCCAGCCTCAGCCTCCTGAGTAGCTGGGACTACAAGCATGAGCCACCACACCTGACTAATTTTTTTATTTTTCGGAGAGATGGGGTCTTACTATGTTGCCCAGGCTGATCTTGATCTCCCGGGCTCATGGATCCTCCTGCCTCAGCCTCCCAAAATGCTGGAATTACAAGCATGAGTCACCATGCCCGGCATTGTTTCTTTATTGAGCCACTGGAGGCTAAGGGGCCTGAGCTGTGCAGGGAGAGATGTGGCCATTCAATTGGGTCACCAAAATGTCCTGAGCATTACATTCCAGGTTGTAGCATTTGGGATTGCCTTTAGCGACATATGGCAGAAGCCCATCCCATGGGTTAGCCAAATTGGGGATTGATTTTTACATCTAACAGCTATCCAGAGGTGACAACTCCAAGGCTATTGCAGCTGCTCAAGGATGTTTTGTGGACTCAGGAGTCCTGCAAGTGTCTGCCCAGCTATCCCTGGTATGAGTCCTTCTTTCTCATGTTCTCAAGATGACAGTTCCATCTAGAACTTTGTGTGGTGTCCAAGGTTCTAGGTGGGAAGATGGGGTGAAGATGGGTGGAAATGAAGGGCTGGAGGTGGAGAGCCCCTGCAGCTGACCCTTTATCAGGAAAACAACAATTTTACCAGAAGCCCATCCCAGAGTTCAATTTGCATCTCACTGTCCCAAACTGGGTTGCACAGCATCTGAGCTTCAAGGGAGTCTGGAGACATGAAGCTGTTTATTTAAACATGTAGCCCAGTTGGTATTCTATTAGAAAGGAAGATGGGAAGGATGGGTATTGGGTAGGTCACTGACAGTGCCTGTCACCTAGCTCTGTGCTAGGCATGTAGAATACAAAAATGAGCACTATATACCCCCCTCCTGTCATGGGGCATCCTGCCATGGGGCATCCTATAGAGGAGCCAGACATGGACATCACCTTTTATGGTACAACCTATGCATCATTAGTAGAGTGTTGGAGCACAGGAAAGTAAGCAAGTAAGTAGACTGACTACCTGGGATAAGAATCACAAAGAAGACAACATTGGAGATGGAACGCAATGGGATAGGAGTAAACACAGCAAGGGCTTGGCCTTTCAAAAGCTGGTCTCAAACATCTGTTAGCCTCAGCTCTTGATACCCCACTCTGAATGCTTTACACCCCCTTATAGCTAGCTCTATTTTTCCTTCTTTGCGATGGGTCTTGAAGGATGAGTAGGAGTTCACCAGACAACAGTGAGAGCCTAACCTTTCAAAATCTGATTCCCATGTATCTTTCATTCTCAGTTCTGGAATTGCAACCTTCTCTGCATGCTTTAGGGCCCCCAGGTAACTCGCCATTCCCATATGTTCCATAGTGCGTTATGTCTCCGTGCCCTTCCGCTAGCTGTTCCCCCCCCCCCGCACCGTCTGCAATGCTCCTCCCATTTCATTCTCTAGGATACGGCTCTCCTGTGGTGGTGACTCATTCTTGGCCAGCTGTTTAGAGGGCGAGAAAGGACTTCATCCGAATGAGATGTGTGCAGGAAGACAGATAGCAGTCACATGGGCTGGATGCAGAACTTGGCTTTGCTGGGCTTAGACCTGAGGGGGAGGGGAAATGAACACTTCGTGAATCCTGGTCATCTGAGGGAACAGTGGCTGCACCAGCTGATCCCACGACAACCCTGGGTGGTGGATATTTGCATGTTCTTCTTTAAGCACGAGAAACAGGAACTCTACGAGGTGAAGCAATTTTGGTGCAATGAGTGACACACTCAGGTTTGAGTCTTGTCCAACTAATGCTGAAGCCTGGGCCCTCTCTGTCCAGCCATGAGGTCTTCCTGGTGGCTTTGCTGATCCTAGCTTCTGCCTTCTTTCCGGAGGTCAGTCTTCCCATCTGCAGTTTTACTTCTGGCTATGCAAGATGAAGAGCTTCTCTTGTAGGTGTTCCTTCCGTGCGTCTCTGTCATTCTGAGCTACAGTGGCAGTTCTCATCCAAAAAAGAGTTCACTGGTGGTGTGGGGAGCAGTTTTACTCCCCTGGTGGCATCTGGAAGGTCTGGAGACATTTTGGTTTGATACCACTGGGCAGGTGGACTGCTACTGGCATCTAGAGGGGAGAGGCCAGGGATGCTCTTTAACATTCTACAGTGTGCAGAACATCCTCTCATGATAAAAAAAAATTACCTTACCCAAGCCAGGCAGGGTGGCTCATGATTGTAATCCCAGCACTTTGGGAGGCTGAGACAGGAGGATTGCTTAAGCCCAGGAGTTTGAGACCAGCCTAGGCAGCATAGCGAAAACTCATCTCTACAAAAACAAAAATAAAAAGAAGGAACACCCAAAACTATCCTACCCAAAATGTCAATAGTGCTGGGTTGAGAAACCTAAGTTGCAGTCAGTCTCCTCTACTATTCCTGAACACCGAGAGAGTATGTTCTTTCTGGAAGGTTTCCTGAGCGGTTCTTGCCATATCCTCACTTCCCTTTCTTGACTTAGTGCAAAGTAGCAAATATACCCTGTGCTGGTTGAGTTTTCTACACACAGGAGGTCTCCCTTCTCTGCTCACCTCCTATATTCTTGTCCATCTTTATTCCATTTTTTTGTAGCTCCAATTTTCATGAAGAACTTGGGCTACAGAGTCAGGTTGTCTGGTTTTGAATTATGAGCCCAGACCTCTAAGACTTGAAGTCCTCATCTTTAAAATGAAGGTAACAACAGGACAAATTTATTTAGGGTATTTTAAAAAATTTAATTATTCCTATTAAAAAATTAGAGACAGGGCTGGGCAAGGTAGCCCAGCCTGTGCAAAGTGGCTCAGCACTTTGGGAGGCCGAGGTGAGAAGACTGCCTGAGCCCAGGAGTTCGCAACCAGCCTCGGCAACTTGGTGAGATCTTGTCTCTACAATAAATCACAAAAACTAGCTGGGCGTGGTGGCATGTGTCTGTAGTTCCAGCTACTTGGAAGGTTGAGGTGGGAGGACCACCTGAGACCAGCAGGTTAAGACTGCAGTGGCTGTGAGCATGCCACTAAAGTCCATCCTGGGTGACAACAGTGAGACTCCAACTAAAAAAAAAAAATTAGAGACAGGGTCTTACTATATTGCCCAGGCTGGTCTCGAACTCTTGGGCTCAAGCAATCCTCCTGCCTCACCTTCCAAACTGCTGGGATGACAGGTGTAAGCCAGTGCCCTACGGGGTGTTTTTGAGGACTTAATGGAATAACTCATGTAAATTGGATTGCTCAGGCAGATGATAAATATTCAATGTATGTCTAGCAGTCTGGCATTATTATTACTCTGAACTTCTAATCTTACCTGTTAGGTCTTTTTTTTTTTTTTTTTGTTATTTCTTTTGAGACAAAAGGAAGGATGAAACCCTAGACTGACATGTTCCAGTTTCATTAACAGCTCTGCTAACTTGCTGGCTATGTCTGTTTTCTAATCTGTAAATCTGGGATAATATAACCTCATGGGGTTTTTTGTTTTGTTTTGTTTTGTTTTATTTTTGAAACAGGGGTCTCGCTATGTTGCCCAGGCTGGTCTTGAAACTCCAGGGCTCAAGTGACCCTTCCTCCTCAGCCTCTCAAAGTAGCTGGGATTACAGCAGGTTCCATCATGCTGAACCTGACTTCATAATTCTTGCAAAGATTAAGCTAGTTAACTGTCTGACACTTAATAGGTGTTCAGCAAATGTTAGCCGCCCACTCTTTCTATTTCTGACTCTTCCTGGGCATCGATAAACAAGCATTTCTGAGGCATCTTACTTACATTGAACTTGCAGAAGATGATTCTTGTCTGAGAATGAGTAGGGAGCACAATCTCTCAACTCTGGGAGCTGCAGTAACTGAGAGTGTGCTGCCTTTCTCCAAAATGTTATCAATAAGGCTTCAGTCAAACTCAATAAACCAACTCCTTTGGGGTCTACAGTGGAATTTGCTATTGAAAACATTGTTTAGAAATGACAGTCCTAGCCTGCAGGAGATGAAGATGAAAGGACATTGGCTTAATTTCTTAATTTCCCTGCAGGAGTTAGCTGGTATAAGGAAAATGCTTTGACAACAGTAGGGGTGAGAGGGACCTGTGCTAGAATCTTTCATATGGCCATCCAAACCCTCTCTCCAACCCTCTCCGTCCTGCTCTTGCCACAGAAGACTGGACCACGTGGCCCGCATCTGTGAATTCTGAGGTTCGTGAGCCTGGCCAGGGGCAGAAGAGTGTCACGTGGGGGTGTTATTTCCCTGGCCCCATCCCCAAGTGCCACTGTAAGCTGGCTGATTTCCAAAGACCACAGGTTTTACTCAGGTAGCTCTCTCTCCACAGAATGTTCTCTCTTGGGCTTCCTGCTAACTGCCCCTTTCCCTCTCCCTAGCAGCCCTGGGTGGTAACGGCTCCCCACTGTGGCTAGCCCTGGGGTACTGCACTCTCCCAAGCGACCCAATTTGAGGGTGCTGTCTATTTCTTGTGAGCACCTTAAAGATGAAGTAATGACACTCCATCTAGTATCTTCTGGCAGGTTCCTTGTTCTCTTTGTGGTGGTGTGTATTAGTTTGTCAGAACTGCTGTAACAAAGTACCACAGACTAGGAAGCTGAGGACTAAAATGTAACCTTTTTTCTCTCATCCAAATTCTTAAGAGACTTGGAGGGTCAAGCCTGATAAGGACTAACCAGACAGGGTTTTACTCCTCTATTTCCCTATACATTAAAGTTTGTTTTCCGTGACTGGGTTTGGTGGTCAGCCTGTAATCCCAGCACTTTGGGAGGCTGAGGCGAGTGGATTGCCTGAGCCCACGGGCTCAAAACCAGCCCAGGCAACTTGGCGAGACCTCCTCTTTACAATAAAATAAAAATAGCTGGGCGCGGTAGCGCACGTCTGTAGTTCCAGCTACTGGGAAGGCTGAAGCGGAAGGATCGTTAGAGTCCGGAAAGTCAACGCTGGAGTGGCCATGAGCATGTGTGCCATTGCACTCCAGACTGGGCGAAGAAATGAGACTTCAACTCAAAAAAAAAAACAAAAAAGTTTGTTTTCCAATTTGACTCTGGCATAACATCACAACAGATTAAAAAAGAATTCAAAAAAATGTAAAACTGTCTTTGGGGACTCCCAGACCCTGGAGTCTACTGATTTCCAAAATTCCTTAGACAGGAACTACAAATTACCAGTCAAGAAATCTGAAATCCACCAATAACTTGCAAGCTCCCGCTTGAAAATGTCCCTCCTTCCTGGGTGGAACCAATGAACATCTCACATGTATTGATTGATGGCTTTTGTAACTTCTGTCTTCCTAAAACGTACATAACCAAGCTGTAATTCAACCTTCCCATCTCAGGTTCTCAGGACCTGCTGAGGATGGGTGTTCCCAGACCTGGTCACTCATATTGGCCACAGTAAACCATCTTAAAACATTTTACAGAGTTTGGCATCTTTTTATCAACCCAGAAATCAAACCACAGAAATTAATTTTTCTCATAGTTCTAGAGACTTGAAATCTGAGATCAAAGTGTTGTGTTGCAGAATTGGCTTCTTCTGAGGGCCTGGAGGGAAGGGTCTGTTCTGGGCCTCCTTCCTTGGCTTCTTGATGGCTGTCTCCTCCCTGTCTTTCCATTGTCTTTTCTCTGTACATGTCTATTTCCAAACTTCCTCTACTTTTTTTCCTTTTTAGGGACAGAGTCTCCCTGTGTTGCCTAGACTGGAGTGCAGTGGCTACTTATAGGTACAGTGATAGTACACTGCAATGTTAAGCTCCTGGGTTCAAGTGATCCTCCCACCTCAGCCTCCCAAGTAGCTGGGGACTATAGGCATGCACCACCACACCTGGCTAATTTTTTTTAATTTAAGGTTTTTGTAGAGATGGAATCTTGCTTTGTTGCCCAGCCTGGTCTTGAACTCTTGGCCTCAAGTGATCCTTGCCCCTTGGCTTCCCAAAGCACGGGGATTACAGGCATGAGCCACTGAGCCTAGCCTAAATTTCTTCTTTTCAAAAAGACACTTGTCATATTGGATTAGGATGTACTCCAATTATTTCATTTTAATTTCCTCTCTAAAGACCATATTTTCCTTTCTTTCTTTTTCTTTTTCTTTTAAGTCAAAGTCTCACTCTGTTGCCCAGGCTGGAGTGCAATTGTGTGATCACAAAGATCACAGCTCACAGCAGCCTCCAGCTCCTGGGCTTAGGTGATCTTTCCACCTTAACCTCCCAAGTAGTTGTGACTACAGGTGCACAGCACCACACTGGCAAATTCTTTTTATTTTTTGTAGAGACAAGATCTTGCTATGTTGCCCAGGCTGATCTTGAACTCCTGGGCTCAAGAAATCCTCCAGTCCAGGTCTCCCAAAGTGCAAGGATTACAGACATGAGCCATTGTGTCCACCCAGGACCCTATTTTCAAATACGGTTCTATTCTGAGGTACTGGGGTTTGAATTTCAACTTGTGGCTTTGGGTTATGAGGGTGGGATAGGGACAATTCAGTCTTTAACAAGGTGGTTGAGAAATGGGAATGTGGTTATTGGCAGGAATAAGACATGCTGAAGGCATTGAGGACACAGCAGTGTTCAAGGGGGAAGAGGTCCCTGCTTTCAGGGGACTTACATTCTAGTCGGGGGGTGGGAAACCAGGGGCAGGAGATAGATTGACCGCAAACAAACACATCCATAAACAGAATCATTCCACAAGTGACAAATGCTGGAAAGACAAGCCTGGTATACAGTAGAGTGACTGTGCCGAGTGGCCTTTAGCTCTGAGGAGATTCAAAAGCTGATACTGGGTGGGAGAGAGGCATTGCCATCTGAATTCCCCATCTGGGGGGAGCATTCCTGGCAGAGAAAGGGTGGGCAAACACTAAGCAATGAGCTGCTCTCATCCAGAGAGCAACTTCTGCTGATGCAGGGAGACAGAACTGGGGAGGGGGGAAGCATATGTGCTTTCCCTGAAGCAGAATTTTAAAAACCAGACTGAACAAGCCTCATTCATGTGGGCCTGAACATTCCAGATCATTCTGGCACACAGCAGTCGACTCTGTATTTGCCATTATCGCCCCCTTCTCTGGCTTGCCTGCCAGGTGGGAACCCAGAAGAATCCAGGGCAGAGGCTAAGGAATAGTCTGGCCCGGCTCCTTCCTGTCTTAACCACCATCAGGCGGTACAGGACATACTTTGTGTACAGAGATGACGGTGCGATCCCACCAAGCCAATCCCCGTTTCTCCTGAGGTCTGCAATGTGACTTGGAGGATTACTGTGCTAGAGCTAGGCTCATATTAAAGCATTAATCTACATTTTAAATGTTTCCACTATGTCCACGGGGATCTCCAGTCCATATGTTTGCAAGAGTTCTGGGACCTGCAGTGTGTTTGATTTTTAGTGTTTTAAAATGAAGGCTAAAGGTGACTCATGATAAAGCAGCATGAGTAATAGCACGGAGGCGAGACACTCCTGTAGTAAATATTGACATACACAGGCGTTCCTTCTCACAAACAGCATCAGAGACTGTTGGCTTGTAACAGACCCCAGAGATCATCTCTTTCAGCTGGTCCAGACTCCTCTGTTTAAACTCTTGTCGTCTTCTCTTCCTTCTTTCTTTTCTTTCAAAAATGCATTTGGAGTTGTGTGCAGTGACTCATGTCTACAATCTCAGTGCTTTGAGAGGATGTGATGGGAGGTTAGGAGTTCAAGACCAGACTGGACAATATGGTGAGACCCTGCTTCTACAAAAAGAAAAAAAAATGAGAAAAAAAACACCCCAAAACAAAACAAAACAACAACAACAACAACAACAAAAAAGGGCATGGTGGCTCATGCCTCATTCCTCTAGTCCCATGCATGCTGAGAAGGAGACTGAGGTGAGAGGATTCTTTGAGTCCAGGAGTTGGAGGCTGCCATGAGCTATTATGCAGTGCCACTGCACTCAAGCCTGGGTGACAGAGCAAAACCCTGTCTCTAAAAAGAAAGAAAGCATTGAGCTGATCATCTGCGTAAGTTGCTATCATAAATGACCACAAACTCGGTGACTTAAAACACATTTATTATCTTACAATCTGGAGCTCAGAAGTTTAAAATGGTTCTCACTGAGGCTAAAACCAAAGTGTCAGCAAGGCTGCATTTCTTCTGGAGGTTCTAGGGAGATTCTGGTTCTTTGCTTTTTCTAGCTTCTAGAAGCTGCCGCATTCCTTACCTTGTGGCCTCCTCTTCCATCTTCCAAGCTGCAATGACCACTGAAGTCTTTCTCATGCCTTCTCGCTCTGACTTGGAGGGGCCTGCCTCCCTCTATCACATATAGTGACCCTTGTGACTATATTGGGCCCACCCTGGTAATCTAGAATAATCTTCCCATCTCAAGATCCTTAATTTACTATAGCGGCAAAACCCTCTTTTCCTATGTAAGATAACATGGGCATAGGCTTCAGGATCAGTACCTGGACATTTGGGGGCCATTATTCTGCCTACCACCCTGCCTTCATGTTGTTTAATTTTTCCAAGCTTCTTGCTCCATACTATACTCCTTGTCCACAGTGCCCATCAACATTGTAGTCCACTGCTTAGTTGTAAACTTACTGATTTAATATCTATCCCCTTTCTCTATGGAAAGTTCTCTGAGGGAGGAAATTATAGATGTTTTGACCATCCCTATTATTTTCTTGGAACTACCTAGCAGCCAAGGCAAGAGAGGAAATATATTAAGAAGGAAGGAAGAAGAAAAAAAGAAGACAATAGCTAGCGCTTAATGACCCCTCACCTCTGTGCCAGAAATGTTCCAAGTACTTTTCATCTGTTTAATCCACATGTTGTGAAGGAAGAGTTGTCATCTAATATAAGCAAGTGGCACAGCTAGCATTTAAATTCATACTCTTAACCACTAAATAATAGAAACAAATACTCTTGAAAAGCACTCCAGGTTTAGAATCTGAGTGGTGGAAATGAAGGAGGGAGGGATCAGTTTCAGAGAAGTGTCTGGCAAGACTTTCCAGAGAATGCAATTAATAAGTAGGAGCTTTGAAGGCAGAGTGGGGTGTACCAGTGGCACCGATGAGGGGCATGGAGCAGGGTGTTCCAGGCAGAGGAGGCCATGTGAACAAAGGCTCAGGCAGAAAATGGCTTGGTGTTTTCTAGAAGCTGTTAGGTTGTAAAAGGCAGGGTGCAGAAGAAGCATTGGGGCTGAAGAGAGAAGTGAAGGTGCCATTCATGAAGATGGTGTTGGTCATATTGGGTTTCAGATATGATCCTAAGGAAAATGGGCAGCAATTGAAGGACTTTTGATACCAAGGTTTTCACAAAATCAATCTAGTAGTAAGTCTCCCATTGTCTGGAATAAAGAAATATGGTCTCTGCCTCCAAACCAGTCAGAGGGAGTAAAAGTGAGCCCAAGGGACATATGTTGAATATTTAACTCACAGCCCCTTCCTCCAAGAAGCTTGCCTTGCTTAACTCATTCAGAAAATATCCTTCCTGTGAATACCTCTCAGTAATGTTTCTACCACTCACATTCATTCAATCAACAAATATTTACTGAGTAACATGGAACTATGTTAGGTGCCATGTTAGAAATGAACAACCCTTGTGGAGTATATTACCTAGTAGGAAAGCAGGACTTCAAACAAATACATGACTATTACAGATTTTAAGTGTGGCAAGCCCCATGAAGACATCTAGGGTGCTTGGAAAAGCTGTGATGGGGAACCTGATTATGGTGAAATGCATCATTGTCTTCTTTTCTTCACCTCTCCTTGTGTTCTCAAATGTGTCATGCGACTTTCTGTTTCTTCCATAACAGCAAAGTGTATTTCCACAACCCCTTGACTTTGGGCTTGGTCATGGGGCTGACTTTGGCCAGTAAAATGAAGTGAGGATGACAGCGAGCCAAGTCCAAGCACAGGCATTACCGAGCCAGAGCAACAACACCCAATATCTCCCGTGAGTGAAGCCACTGAACCTAATGAAAGAGGTGCTGAAAGAACAGCTCCTTGACTTCTCCTAAATCTTGGGCAATGACTACCATGGTTCTTCCTTGGTAATTAATTAGTTCATTTATAACACTGTTGTTGGAAGTCGGAGGTCCCCCTCTTTCACCCCACCACCCTCTGTTTTCCTGTTGGGTCTTTGTTTCCTCAGGACACTTATCACTGCCTGGTGTTATATTTGTAGAATTATCAGAATTACTTGTCATGGTATCTGTCTCTTTCACTAGAGGGTGGGGAGTTTGTCTTGTTCATGATCGTATACTCAGTGTGTAAGACTGTGCCTGAGGTAGATGCACAAAAAAATTGGTAGAATGAATGCATAATCAGGTGATGAAACAGTTATTGCTGAAGAACTCTCAAAAAAACTCAGTGCAACAGAGAAGTGAGTGTGTTAATTATCTTGGTTTAGTAAGAGAATGGGGCAAAAATTTATTACATGGGATGGGGGAGAATCCATAGACACAGCAAAAGGAGTAGTGAAGTCTGTGATTCTTACTGGGATAGGTGGGGCCAAACACAATATGTAACCCAAAGCATGAGACTTGGGTATACCAGCACTTCAATATCATAGCCCTTATATTTATAAAATACTTGTCACATTATAAAGCTCCTTCCCATACTAACCCACTTCATACTCATCCCATTTCTAAAATATATATATGTATAGTATTGTATATGGGTTATTATTTTCTTTTACAGATAAGGAAACCTAGGTTAGTGAAATGTAATTATTTGCTGAAATGGATTTAGGCATTTCCTATGCTTTGAATGTTTGTTTTCCAAAACTCATGTTGATATTTAATTATCATTTTGAAGGTATTGAGAGATGGTATTTTAAAGAGACAAATAGGCATTTAGGTAATGAGGACTCCCGTCTCGTGCCATCCATTAGTGAGTTTGTATTTCTCTCTCTCTCTGTCCTGTTATAATATAGCAAGAAGGCCCTTGCCAAATGTAAGCACCTTAATATTGGCCTTCACAACCACCTGAACTGAGAAACAATAAATTTCTCATTACTATAAATTCCCCAGTCTATGATACTCTGTTAGAGCAGCACGAAAGGGACTACGACAGCATTCTGTCTTCCAGTCTTTCTATGTAGCATAGTTGCCTCATAAGATGTCTTCAAGAGAAGGCAGGCGAAGCTAAACATATTTTGAAGAACTGGATGCCAGATAGGTGCAATTTAACTTCACCATGCCTACAAGGTTCTGCAGGTTTCTGCTTGGCCTGCATGGCTAGTCTCATTTCCTGCCTCTTTTTCCCTGGCTCCTAAACTCCAGCTATGTTGTCCTTCCTCATCAAGCTCTTTCCTGTTCTAGAGCCTTCTCACACACTGCTCCCTCTGCCTAGAACACTCTTCAGCCCAATTTTCACCTGGATAATTCCTACTTCAAAACTGAGTTTGAATGCCACCCCCCCAAGTTTTGCTTTTTTACAATCCTTCATTCCAATGTAGCCCTGTTCATTTTCAAAGCACTCTGTAATTTATAATTATTCATTTAATATCTGTATCCCAAACTGGATAAGACTATTGGGGGCAGGGCATGAATCTGTCTTGTTCAGTATTGGATGCTGTGGCACAATGTCTGGTACATAGTAAGTGCTCAATACATATTGTTTTAGTACATAAAGGAGTGGACAAGTGGTGGGGAAGGAGCATGCTTTGTTCTCTTGCACAAAAAACCTAATCCTTAGGTTTTTAGTATAACCCCCTATAGTTAAGGGGTTACAGTATTGTATCAGTTATCTATTGCTATGTAACAAACCACTCCAAAACTAGGTGGCTTTTTTTTTTTTTTTGAGTTGTAGTCTCACTCTGTCGCCCAGACTGGAGTGCAGTGGCTGCTCCCGGCCACCGCAGCCTCGACCTGCTGGGCTCCAGCGATCCTTCCGCCTCAGTCTTCCGAGTAGCCGGAATTACAGGCATGCGCTACCATGCCTGGCTGATTTTTTCATTTATTGTAGAGATGAGGTCTCGCTGCCCAGGCGGGTTTCGAACCCGCGGGCTCAGGTAATCTACTCACCTCAGCCTCCCAAAGGTGCGGGATTACAGGCTGAGCCACCTAGCCTGGCAACTAGGTGGCTTTTAAAAAAAACATTCTCTTTGCTCACAATTCTGTAGGACAGCAATTTGGGATAAATTCAGCTGATGGTTCTGCTGGCCTCACCTGAATCAACTCATGAGTTTGCTATCATCTGGTGACGGGATTGAGTCAAATGCTGGTGGTGCTAGATGTTGCCTGGACTACTCTCTCCTTGGGATCTCTCATCCTCAAAGATGGTGGCAGTCTCAGGGCAGCAAGCATGGTGGTCAGCCATACTGTTTTGCCTAGGACTGTTCTGTTTTTGGCAGTGAAAGGGCCCTATTGCAGGAAACTCCTCAGGCCTGGGCAAATCAGAATGGTTGGCCAACCTAGTAGGAAAAAAGAGAAAGAAAGAAAATAGAAATTACAAGAACTTTGAGGTCAGAACTTCCACAGTGGAACTTCTGTTGCATTCTTTTCTTTTCTTTTTTGAGTTAGAGTCTCACTCTGTTGCCTAGGCTGGAGTGCAGTGGCACACTTACGGCCACCCCAGTGTTGACCTCCTGGGCTCCAGCGATCCTTCCCCCTTAGCCTTCCAAGTACCTGGAACTACAGGCACGTGCTACCACGCCCAGCTAATTTTTTGATTTATTGTAGAGACCAGGTCTTGCCAAGCTGCGCAGGCTGGTCTCAAACCCCTGAGGAGCTCAGGCAATCCTCTTTCTTCTGCCTCCCAAAGTGCTGGGTTTACAAACTGAGCCAGCAGCGAACACAGTTGCAAAGGAGAATGCATACAGAAATGGAAGGATTTTTTTTTTTTTTTTGTAATCTACCACAGGTATTTTGGAAAGTAAGACCATGGACTCAGAAATGGAAGTAAGGCTTTTTTGTTAATTGAAAAATTTTGTACAAAAAATAAATTTTTTAAATAAAAAAATTACACAAGGTAAGGAAATATGGGGAAAGCCATCACTAGCCAAATGTCGAGTGCCAACTGCACTTCGTTTCTTAACACATCAAAATCATAGGTTTCATTTTATACACAGGTACAATCTAAGACACATACCCCCTTTGGGAAAATGCCTTGTGGTCAGCAGATAGGGAGGGATGGTAAAATACTCAGGTAAAGGAGAGAACATGTCTTAATAATCAGTAGGAGAGAGAAGGGCAAATCTTGTAATCATATGGTAGCAATACCAAAAAGCCCATTTTAAGGGTAGTATTGATAACATGTTGGTCTAGCAAAATATTTGGGATGATACAACTTTACACTCATATAATGTCTACTATATCCCAGGCACTTGCAGTATAGGTGATTTATGATTACTTACACATTAATTTATTTATTTAGAGTTGAACTCTCACTCTGTCACACAGGCTGGAGTGTGGTGGCATGCTCACGGCCACCGCAGCCTCGACCTTCCGCCTCAGCCTTCCAAGTAGCTGGAACCGCAGTCGTGTGCCACCACACCCGGCTGATTTTTTGGATTTATTGTAGAGACGAGGGCTTGCCATGTTGCCCAGGCTGGTCTCGAACCCCTGGGCCCAGACAGTCCTCTCACCTCCGCCTCCCAAAGTGCTGGGATTACAGACAGGCGTTAGCCACCGCGCCCGGCTATTTACACATTTGAATTTCACGTCAGCAGATGAGAAAAGTAAAACTCTAGGTCACTTAAATAATAAATGGTGGAAGTGGGATTTGAACCAAGGTAGTTTGGCGCTTAAGCTGCCCTTCCAAGTGCTACCATTTTGCTGAGAGTTTAACTCCCTTTTCGTAGTCATTTGGAATGGCAGTCTCAAGGTCTGTCAGCTTGCTCATCTTTATGAGGGTTAGCGAGAAAGGCCGGCCCTGGGCAGCCTCGGAGTCAGAAACCCAGAAACAAACGCGCAGTTCCCCGAAGGGCGGCCCTTGAGTTCAGTACCGGAACTGAAATGCAAGCCTTGGTTTCCCACCCGGGCAGGAATGGACACGACTCTCGCGCAGACGCAGTCGTCTAGTCAGCGCCAGTGTCCGGGTCCGCACCAGCCCAGGGTGTCCCACAAGCCCCGCAGGCCTGGGGTCGGCTGGCCTCTCCCCACCGGGACAGAGCGGTCGAGATGGGCGAGAGGAGGCAGCAGTCGAGAGTGCCTGCGGGACAGGGCGGGCCACGGCGGGGGGAGGTAGCGAGGAGGGCGGGAGCGGAAGTACCCAGAGCAGGCCTGGAAGACGCGAACCCCGAAAGGGGCCCCGGGGCCGCGGGGCCGTGTAGGAGTTCTCAGGCGTCACGCAGCGCAACACACCTTAGAGATCATCGTAACCCACGCGCCCATTTTACAGATGGGCCAGCTGAACCCTGGCCCTATGGGACCCTTGGAGAGAGCTTAGACAGCTTTTATTTCTCGGAGCCTGGGTTTCTCATCTGTGGAATGGGATGAGCAGTTCCTGCCCGGCCTTTGCCCCATGAATATTGGTAGCATTCTTAACGGGCGCTGTGCTAAGTGCTGCTTATATTGTGGGAAAATCAAATGAGACAGTGAAAGTGAAAGCCATTGGCATGCTTTAAAGCAAGGTATAAATGTGACCTTTTATGAAAGTTTGAGCCTTATCTAATCGTCTGTAGTTAGTTTTTATAAAGAAAGAGGTCAAGCTTTATTATTTCCTGGCCTCTGGGCACCCCACTCTTCCTGGCCAGATTTCTTGCAAATGAATCCAATAAGTCACTGGAAGAGTTGAGAATAGGATTGGCTCAGTGTGGATAGATGACTATGATTTTGTCCTTGCTATGCAGTATATCTTTACCCCTTCAGAGGGATTAAAGCGAATTGGCAATTTGTAGCTGCACTAAATGTAATTCTCTGGCAGGTTCAGAATGTATTTCAATTTACTAATTAATTTGGGAGACTGGAAATTGTTGATGTTGAAAATGGAACATTTGGCTCCTGTTTCCATGCTTCCCTTTTTGATTGATAAAACCCCAGTAATAGGAACAAAAAAGCCTTGGCATCCTCATCGCTTCCTCTTTTCATTCATAAGTCCTCACTGTTCCTTTTGTGGATAAAGGTTAATCATATAGTTTTTATTTTCTAGTATCTTAAAATACATTTATGTGATAACAGGGTAAAGCATCATGTCAAGTCCTTAAGACATGAGAAAATGGTTATGATATGGTCTCTTCTTTCAAGAATCTCACAGTATTGACAAGAAAGAAAGCTGTAGGAGATCTGATACAAGTAGAGGTAAATTAGGATGAAATGGGGGTTTCACAGACAACCTCCTTTATTATATTAAAGCCATTGGTTGACTTATTTTACTTGTTATTGGCATGTCTTTCAGTGAGTACTAAGTTTAGAGCCAAAGTTACATGCTTTTGCAGACGCTTAGTTGTCACAAAAAATAATGTAACTGTTTTATCTGCTCATGGTCCAATATCCATCATCACAGACATGACACCTAACTCTGGGAATACAGTCTTAAAGGACCTGAGTATGCAGCACCTAAAGTAATCTCCAAACTTAACTTTGCTTATCATGTTGGTGTAGCTCTGGGATTTGTTGCCCTGTCCCCAAACATGTATTCCCAACTCTCTCTCTCTCTCTTTTTTTTTTTTTTTTTTTTGACTCTGTTGCCCAGGCTAGAGTGCAGTGGCATGATCACAGCTCATCACAGCCTTGACATCCTGGGCTCAGGAGATCCTCCCGTCTCAACCTCCTGGGTAGTCACCACACCTGACGGATTTTTTGTAGAGAAGAGGTCTTGCTACATTGCCTAGGTTGGTCTTGAACTCCTGGGCTCAAGCAGTCCTCCTGCCTCAGCTTCCCAAAGTGTTGAGATTACAGGCATGAACGGTTGCCAACTCTTAAACTCTCTTATCTTTACTTCAAGGTCCAACTAGTCCACCAGACCTTTCTATCTGTATCATATCAATTGTCCCTTTCTTGAAACTATAGCATTCATGATTTCAGTTCTCATTTTGACATTTAGTTGTAGACCACTTTGCATTGTTAGTTAACTTTCATTCTAAGAGTGTGGGTATTGAGCGGGGTTGGAGGAGGATGTGCAGTAGTGGTTGCAAAAGAACAGGTTTGGAAGGTAAATAGACCCGAGTTTGGTCTCCCTGCTTGTTGACTGTGTGACTGAAACTTTGCGAACCTCAGTTTCTTCAGCAATCACCTCTCTGTAAAACCTGTCTTTTGCAGGATTGTTACTCATAGGCATGTGATGAGAGTTAGTAAAATAACTAAATAAGATGGGAAATACCTTTCTTTCCTTCCCTGTATCCCATTATATTTTTTGTTGTCAGCCTTGTAGTATTTGTTCCTGTAGGTTCCATTTAATACTGGTTGAGTGAATGAAAGCCTGTTACATACAGTTAAATCATGAGTGGGGGCTGAAGGTTTTGCTTTTAACCCAGGATCATAAAATTTTAGAACACACGTCTTCTGATTCTCAGCCCAATGTTCTGTCCACTATTTGGTGTAATTCACGAATATTTCTTTAGCACCTATTAAGTTCGATGTACCATCTTTTGAAAGGAATAGGAAATGAGTTAGGGGGTTCCTCTTCTCAAGAAGTTTCCATCTGTCTTGGAAGCTAGTAATAGCTAACTCTTGCCTGTGTTGCCACCATCCCAACAAGTAAATCTGTAAAAGTTAGGGTTCTCTAGGGTAAGGTTAGGGTTGTCTTTTCACTTTACATTCTTGGATAAACTCATCCACCCCCATGGCTTTAAATAACCTCTTCATGCCAGAGATTCCCTAATTTATAGTTAGAGTTTAGACTTAAACTTCAAACCCACATCCAACTGTTTGTTAACAAATGTGCTTATTCTACAACTTCAAATTAAACTCATCTGAAACAAGCTTCTCCAAACTTGCTCTACCTCCAGTGTTGCCCATCTTCATGGAGTGGTTGAAACCAGGGAACCAGGACTGATTTGTGTAGTCTCCTGTCTCTCACGTTCTCCCTTCCCACATCCAATAAACCACTAAACCATACAGCTTCTGCCTCCAAAATATAACTGAAATCCACCCAGTTCTCTCCATCTCCACTGATATCACTAAAGTTCACACTGCCATCATCTGTCCCCTGAATCACTGTGAGAGCTGTCTCTCTCAACTCTGTCCTCGAATCTATTTTGCACATGACAACAAGAGTGATCATTTTAAGTGCAAAGCTAGTCAGGCCATTCCCAGGGCCTTTGCTGGTAGGATTAAGGCCTGGAGTCATTCCCAAAGATACTTTGCTCCTGTTGGCTTTTCTAACCCCAGCTGTCGCCATTCCCCACATAATCGCCTCCTTCCAGCCACACTGACCATCTTTTTGTGCATTGATGGTCACTTTTTCGGGGATGCCTTCCTGTCCCCTACAATTTAGATTAAGTTATCTTATGTTAACTTAAAAATCACACAATTTATACATTTAGAAAAGACATTTCGAGGGGTTGAGGTCTTATTCTCACCCAGGTTGGAGTGCAGTGGCACCATCAGGGCTCACTGCAGCCTCAACCTCCTGGGTTCGGGTGATCCTTTCGTCCCAGCCTCCTGAGTAGCTGGGACTACAGGCATGCTCCTTAAAAGCTCAGTTTTAAGGCATGCTCCACCATGCCTGGTTAATTTTTAAATTTTTTTTGTAGAGACAAGGTCTCGCTATGTTGCCCAAGCTGTTCTCAAACTCCTGGGCTTAAGTAATCCTCCTGCCTTGGCCTCCCAAAATGCTAGGATTACAGGTGTGAGCCACTGTGCCAGCTATGACTTTATTTTTTATGAAGCGTTACAGCCTGCAAGGTGGCCATCCTGATAGACTGGGAAGCGTTTATGGCTTCTCCCAGAGCCCACTGCGAGGGAGGGAGGGGTAAAACAGGAATTTAAGCTGAAAGGGCTGGTCAACAGGTTATAGGAAGAGCTATGAATATTCATGAAGGTGGTCCTAAGACATGCCAGCTGAACAAACATGTATGTTACAAAAGATTCGCATTCACTTAGAGTTGGAGACATAGCATTTAAATACATCACAATCAGGTCCTACACATCAAAAGGTCTTTTCAGGACACCAAGGCACTGAAGTATGCAGCCTCTGTAAACCAGCCAGAATCAGTCCATGGTCAGCAGTCTTCTTATCAAGAGAAAGTTATTGAAATCAGTCTCTTGCCTAATTAAAGCTATAGTTATGGCCTGTCCAACCGGAGGTCAGTCAGCATCTGGCGATAGATGAGCTGCAAATTGTTTTAATATTGCTTAGCTCAAGGCCAGTGCTTATTTAGCTGCTAGAGGGAAAAAAAAAGTCTTGTGACAGAACATAGTTTGATCTTTAAGCTGTAAGGGGTATGTGACTTAACCCTGGCCTGGCATGGCTTTAGGTCTTGTTTATAGTTTGGTATCTCAAAAAGAATTGGTTCAGAGAGTTAGCCACACAGAGTTGATTCTATCAGTCCTATGATCTCTGTTTTAACATTAATGCTGGTTGGTTGTTGTGTCTAAACTGCAAAAGGGTAGGGGTATAACAAGGCATTGTTCAAACCCCTGTCTGGTCATAGGTGGGAACTCAGTTTTTAAGGTTTCTCTGGGAGTTCCCTTGGTCAAGAAGGGATCTGTTCAGTCGCTTGGTGGGCTTAGAGTTTTATTATTTTTTTATTATGCCTTCTGATGAAAACTTGACCTTTTATGTTTTGTGCTGCTTATCTCACATAACTGTATAATACTCTTTGCATAAATATTTGGTCATTGACTTTCCCATTAGTCTGCATGCTCCTTGAGGACAGATATTACATCTCCTCAATACCCATATGCCTATTGAATAATATCTAAAGAATGAGAGCAGTCAGGTAGCTTATGACAAGTGTCAAAGAAAAGCTCAAGACAGCTAGGCATGGTGGCTCACACCTGTAATCCCAGCACTTTGGGAGGTGGAGGCGAGAGAATTGCCAGAGTCCAGGGGTTTGAGACCAGCCTGGGCAACTTGGTGAGACCTCGTCTCTACAATAAATAAAAAAAAATTATCCAGGTGTGGTGGTGCACACCTGTGGTTCCAGCTACTTGGAAGGCTGAAGTGGAAGGATCACCTGAACCTAGCAGGTCAAAGCTGCAGTGGTTGTGAGCATGCCACCGTACTCCTGCCTGGGCAACAGAGTGAGACTCCAACTCAAAAAAAAAAAAAAGAAAAAGAAAAAGAAAAGCTGAAGAGAGTGAGTGTGATGAAAATTCAGAGAAGAGTGATCACTGGGGCCTGGGGATTTGAGATGAGTTATTTCTCAGAGAAAAACAGAAGACATTTTTCAAAGGCGAATATTCAGGAGACAAAAAGAATACACCAGTTTGACAGAAAAAGAGTTGCATTTAAGGTAGCAATTCAACATAAAGGTGGGGAAGTAAGGAGGCCTTCTTTTGGATGACCTTGAGTACCAAGCTAAGGAGTTCAACTGTATTCTATAGGCAATAGGAAGCCATTGATAGTTTTTAAGCATGAGGGGTAACATTTGCAGATCAGTGGCATAAGAAATATATCTGTTGGGACTGTCAGTTGTCCATCCAAATAGGCTTAACTGGGAAGACCCAACTTGACACATGGCTTGCTCCAATAGCTCAAATGATATAATGGGTTTCCTTGTGTATCTCTAGGCTCTGCATCTTTCAGGTAGGCTCCTTCGCAGGCAGGCTTCCTCCTCATGGTGATGGGATGGTTGCAGCAGCTCCAGGACCACATCTTTCAAGACTGATCTCTAAAGGAAAGGTCTGTCTGCTTTCCTGTTGGCTCTAATAACTCTTCTGGAATTGAATCTATGTGTCTAAGACAGTCTGACTCGGTTCATGTACACATCTCAGGACCAGTGTTTCTCACCAGAAGATTGCAGTGTGCCAAGTGACTTAGGCCTAGTTTAAATACACAGCCCCCCTTTCCCAGCTCAGGGTGGGGTCAGCCTTGACCAAATCACATTGAATGAAAGCAGAGGAGGGGTGGCTTTCTAAATTAAGACAGGATTGTTGCTGGAAGCCAAGTACTTGGAGGCTGGGCCCCAACAACGAATGTCTATTGTGGGCAGGAAGTTTAGCATGGCAAGGTATAGACTAGACTGAAGCAGAGAGAGACCACTGCTGGGGGTTGTCTGTCAGTCTTGTGTTTCCTGCAGTGGCCTGAGGGGGGTTAGACTCTGTTGCTCAGTTCTCCACAACTGTCGGGTCACCTCTTATAGTGCTCTGCTCGCCAAAGTTCCCGTCGAGCTACTGAATCATCTCTCTGGAGATAAATCAGAGAGGAAGACAGAATTAGGATGGATCCGAGGTGTCTGGGAGGCCAGACACCTATCTCATTGTCCATAAGTAGGCCATATTTTGCCATTTAGGAAAACGGCCCTTACTGTTCCATCCAGAAGTGCTTGATGGAGAAGGGCTGCCACCTCAGCAGAATTGCACATCTGTCTGTCTCATGCTGTTTAGTTCGTTTTGAACTTGTTATTTTAAAATGGGTTAAAAAGGACCAGATTCTTTTTGGGTTTTCTCCTGGTTTTTATTTATTACACAAATAATATCACAGTAACAATAAAGGAAGAAAAAAAGGGAAAAATAGTAGAATACTGTAACTGTCTTATTAAAGTGACAGATGGGCCCTTGGCAGATATATAAATATTGTCTTCAATTTATCTTGTATCCTCTAAATGTGGACTTGTCCAAAAACAACAAAGCAAAAAACACCTTATTCTGTAATAGCACGAAGGTGTACATGTGTACAAAGTACAACATAGATTTGCTGAATTTTTTTTTTTTTAGTTGGAGTCTCATTTCCTCGCCCAGGCTGGAGTTCAGTGGCACGCACGTTCACAAGCCACCCCAGTGTCGACCTGCTGGGTTCCAGCGATCCTTCCACCTCAGCCTTCCAAGTAACCAGACCTACAGGTATGCGCTACCATGCCTGGCTAATTTTTGATTTATTGTAGAGATGAGGGCTCGCCAAGTTGCCCAGGCTGGTCTACGAACCCATGGGCTCAGGCAATCCACTCACCTCGGCCTCCCAAAGTGCTGGGATTACAGGCTGAGCCACTAAGCCTGGACTTGTTGAATTTTTAAATAAGTGTTGTCTACTCAAGAAAGTCTATAGTCTTTACTTTTGCCAGTCAAGGTGGAGGAGCATTGGAAAGAGGGATGTTGATTTACCTTTTCCCTGCAGCCCTTTCTTCTACTGCGTGATTTGATATGTGAAGGAAATGCAGCTTCTAGGTCATTTTGTTTTCTAGTATAATCTCTTGAGGGCTGGCTGGGTCATTGAGCTTCTGGAGACTGCATAGAACTAAGAAGGCATTAAATGTATGCTTTTGAATGTATTGTTTTGTTGTGGCCTCGGCTGGCAGAAGGGATTGGCTGGTATGGGACTGTCTTGTGGTACGATTGTCATCTGGTGTACTGACCTACTTTGATACAGTTTTTTTCCCCTCCAGCACTTTTAAGTCTTTTAAACAATTCGTGACCTATTAATTTAATGTGATTGAGACGAACACTGAATGCTACCATTTTAAGACCATAATTGAAAAAGCATAGCTTTCCAAGTCTGTGGGGAAGCCTAGTATTTGCAAAGCCTCTGGACATCAGTAGCATCTGACAGATATCGTAGGTGGCAAATTGAATAAATGGGATCCATCATGTGTTGGAGAGTGGTTTCTGTAAATAGGAAATTAACGTTGCCCGCAATGAGTCAGATCTGAAATAATGGTATTCAAGTCTATTGACTCCCACTCAGGTATTTTAAGGACTAAGCCAGCCTTTTCAAAATGCGAGGTACTAGAATATGACAGGTGGTGACCCTGAAGCATTATTCATCCCCTTTGGGTTCATTTGCATCATACACACACAGGCCAGTACAATCAACATCTATCAGCTCATGCCCTTCAAAATGAATGGAATCATTTCATGAATGCCTCTGTGGAATTCTTTTTTTTTTGTCTCTCCAGCACAGAGCCTCCAGTCATCTGGTTCTCCCCTCTCCTGCTCTCTTGAAGATGCTCATGTCTTCTCTCCCTAGCAAGGCAGAGAGCACGAGTGTCCTGGCAGCAGTCCTCCTCCAGCGTCCTGTCTGTGTCAGCCAGGTGCTCCCTCAGATGAACCATGGCCTCTCTACCTTTCACAGCTTAATTGTTGGGAAAATTGAAAAATCATTACCAGCATATGGAAGTTTTAAGACATTCTTTTTATGATGATATTTATAAAAAATGTAAGCATATCATCTCGTAACAGTGATGCAGCCGATTGCACAGGACAGGCATCTGAAGTGTGGAGCCAGCAGTCTGAGCCTCAGCTTTCATTTAAATCGGGGCGGTTCTCTATTCTGTGGGAAGAGAGCGTGGATTGTGCCACTCCCAACTTTCCCTAGTCGCACTGTTTGTGTTTGTCACTGCTCTTTGGGGGCGTGTGGCTCCAGTTGCAGCTCTCTCTCCTGGCCTCGGCTGTCCTCTCGGCCCCTTCTGCCTTCTCAGCACCGTGCAACCTGGTGCTCTATGAGGAGGTCCCTGTACTGGGTTGGAGGTGGGTGATTCTTTCCCGTGTCACTCTCTTTGTTAGCCTTGAACGTCTAAAGTGAACTGTTGGCAGCGGCAGATGTGCTGTTGTACACCCAGCCTCGCTCAGCCTCATTAGCTGTCTCACATCAAGGCAGATCGCCAGGGGTGTGCACATTCCCATCCTGCGGTAAAAGCTGAAAGCTGAATGCTTGCTGGCTCAACTCCTCCTAAGAAGCAGCTGGTTCCCCCTCTCTCCTCATGTGTAGCTCTTGAACCCAGTTTGAGAAAATAACATTCCTTTTGTGCCTCTGCCAGAAATATTCTAAACTTGTTGAGGGACAGCCAATTATCAAATCCCTGTTATGCAGAAGGCATAGCCTCTCTGCCATCTCTTCTCATCCTCATGTAGACTCCAGGGGGTAGGTATGGAGTCAGAAAGGCCTGAGGTTGAGGGTCAATGCGACCAGTCCCCAACTGAGTGGCCCGAAGAGCCACAAGTGTCTTCACTGAGTTTTTGTTCCCCATTTGTAGAACAAAGATAATAATACTCGCTCCATAGAGATTTAACCAGTGTGGTTGATGAAAGACCCTTAACAAAATGCCATGGCATGTAATAAGTGCTTAATAAAGGTACCATTTGAGGGGAGTTTGAACTTGGCCAGGTTATGTGACTTATCCAAGGTTGTTCAAATGGTAAGTGATAGAACTGTGTGAATTAAAATCTTTTGAAAACTGATTTCCTTTTCTTCTCCTGTATTAGAAAAGATACAGTGTTAGTGCCAGAGTACCATGAAAAAGAAATGAGAGCTCCTGTGTGCTTTGGCAGTGAGTTGTACAATTAAATTTCAAGGCTGATAATAATAAAAAACTATAATATGATAGCTAATATCTATTTTTTTTTTTTTTGAGTTGGAGTCTCACTCTGTTGCCCAAACTGGAGTGCAGTGGCCGCTCCCGGCCACTGCAGCCTCGACCTGCTGAGCTCCGGCAATCCTTCCGCTCAGCCTTCCAAGTAGCTGGAACTACAGGTGCGCGCTACCAGGCCCGGCTAATTTTTTGATTTATTGTAGAGATGAGGTCTCGCCTGCCCAGGCGGGTCTCGAACCCGCGGGCTCAGGCAATCCACTCACCTCAGCCTCCCAAAGGCGCGGGATTCCAGGCTGAGCCACCGAGCCTGGCAGCTAATATCTATTGAGTACCCACTACATTGTTGGCATGTGCTAGACAATCGGCATGCATCCCTTAGACTTCTTTATAGTGTTCACCAGAACTCAGTCATTGTGTTCCATCTTCACAATCTTTGCATTTCTGTGTGCCATCTATATTATTATTTTACTCCCATCTATACTATTATTTTACTTAATGTTTTTAATTGACTCACATTATTATTTTTTGTTTTGTTTGTTTTTGAAGCAGGGTCTTATTCTATGACCCAGGCTGGAGTGCAATGGCATGATCATGGCTCACTGCAGCCTTGACCTCCTATGCTCAGGTGATCCTCCTGCTTCAGCCTCCTGCGTAGCTGGGACTACAGGCATGCACCACCATGTCCAGCTAGTTTTTTTGTTTTTTGTAGAGATGAGGTCTCATGGTGTTGCCTAGGCTGGTCTTGAACTTCTGGGCTCAAGGAATCCTCTCTCCCTGGCATCCCAGAATGCTGGGATTGCAGGCGTGAGCCACTGTGCCTGGGCCTTATTTAAATAAATATATTTCCTGGGGGAGGCGGGGCACATTTCATCAACAAGCATACCTGCATAATGAACATTTGTATACCTAACTGTGAATTGTACCCCACATCTTTAAATAAAAAGTTTAAAATAAATAAGTAAATAAACAGTTGTATTTAAAATGAAAGTTGTTATCACTACTGTAAATAGACAGTCAGCATCATTTGTCATATAGAAAATGCCAGAAAAAAAAACACACACAAACAAAACAAAGCAGTATTGTTAAGTTCCAGGTAGATAAGACTCTGGCTCTTTGAGGGAGACTAGCAAGTGTTAGGGGGTGTTACCTCGACTGGAACATCTGAAGGAAAACTGGGAACAGAACAGTGTCCTCACTTGCTGTCTCATGTGATTCAGTGCCCTATCCAAATAATTTCACAGGTTCCCATTTCCTGTTGAGGGAAGCATTGCCATGTGGCAAGCCTGCAGGGAGTTATCATTCCCATTTTACAGGTGGCACTGAAGTTCAGAGAGGTCACACAATTTAGCCAAGATTAGACATCTAATATGTGACAAAAGATAGGGTCTGAACTGAGGTCTTTCTCAGAAAAACATGACAGACGAGTCAAAATTCACTCAATGATGGAACCTGCCCAGGAGCACCAGTGTATTTGCCTGAGTTTTAGTTTTCTGTCACAAGTTCATGGTCATCGAGCTAATAGAGTTCCTGAGAGCCTCAATAGTCTGAGAAACACTGACAACCTTGGGGTGGGAGTGTGGTCTCGGTTCCTAAAATTGGGTAGGAGGGAATCTTTGCAGAAGACAATTATGTGCCTGCCACAGCTTTGACCTTGAGCTGTGGTAGTGCATACAGCTGCTTCCCTGTTTGAAGTGCTACTGGCTGGGCCTGGTGTGGGCATGGGGGTCTAAGAAGGAGTCTGAAGGTCTGTTCCAGGCATAATGAGGTCACTGGCTAAAGGAGAATATTACCTGCTGTGGATACAGAGTATCTATAGGCACTAGAGTGGTGGACAGAGGACAAACCAAAGTTCTAATCCCAATTAGTCCATTAAATTACATAGCACAGTAAATTCTGGAAAATACTTACCTTGTTACACCTTGGTTTTCTAATCCAAGAAGTGGGATGAAGTTAATACCTACTTATAGGGTTGGTTGGCAGATGAAGTGAGTTCATGCTTAAAAGTATCTAGCAGCATGCTGCTGCTCATTGAATGATGGTTTTCTCTTTCTCCTCCCCTTACTTGCTTTGGCGTGTGGGTGCCACCACACATCCTCCCTCTCCTCCCAGCCCCGCTGTCCCCCAAACTGGCAGAATCTTTTCGAGGACTTGGATTGAGAGCTGTACACATTTGGGCCGGGTGATGAGAATGTAACATCTTACACATGTTAGGAATGTCCTACCCATTTGCAGTTGCTCATGTTTCCTGAAAAACTGTGGCTCATAGCCCAGCGAGGGGTTTTGTTTTATTTTTTAAAGAAGCCTCTGGTTTTCTCTTCCAGTTCCAGGTGCTTCAGGAGTCGCGGGTTACAGTGCAGACATGGCCAAGTCCAAGAACCATACCACCCACAACCAGTCCCCAAAATGGCACAGAAATGGCATCAAGAAACCCCAATCACAAAGATACAAGTCTCCTAAGGGGGTGAAACCCAATTTCCTGAGGAACATGTGTTTTGCCAAGAAGCACAACAAGAACGGCCTGAAGAAGATGCAAGTCAACAACACCAGTGCCATAAGTGCACGTGCTGAGGCTATCAAGGCCCTCGTAAAGCCCAAGGAGGTTAAGTCCAATATTCCAAAGGGTCCTAGCCACAAGCTTACTTGACTTGTATACATTGCCTACCCCAAGCTTGGTAAGCATATTCGTGCCCATATTGCCAAGGGCTGCAGGCTCTGCTGTCCAAAGGCCAAGGATCAAACTAAGACTCCAGCTGCAGCTTCACCTACAGCTCTGGCTTCAGTTCCAGCTCCTGCTCAGGCTCCCAAAGGTGCCCAGACCCCCACAAAGTCTCCAGAGTAGAGGATCTTGTCTGCCAATGTGAGGACAGGATCCTCAGAAGGACTGGTTTGACCCTCAGGTTGCTGTCTGTGTGGGGCTGGTGTCCTCCTGTGCTATTTGTACAAATAAACCTGAGACAGGATTTGTTAAGAAAGAAAGACAGAAAGAAAGAAAGAAAAAAGAAAGAAAGAAAGGAAGGAAGGAAGGAAGGAAGGAAGGAAGGAAGGAAGGAAGGAGAAAGGAGGAAAGGAAAGAAGGAAAGAAAGAAAAAGAAAGAAAGAAACAAAGAAAGAAACAAAGGAAGGAAGGAAGGAAGGAAAGAAGGAAGGAAGAAACCTCTGGACTTTCTTTCTGTTGCCATTCCAACGAGAGAGAGCCTTATGACCTCTGACATTGCTGAGGCCATCTTTCTTTCCTGTATGGCATTTTCTGTCTCTGGCTGTGTTTGTCAGACTGGCTTTCCTGTGCTTTGAAATGTGACTGTAAGAATTGCCACAGTCATCCTTCCCCCCATTCCCTGTTCCTGACAGTACAGGAGGGACCCCAACAGAGAGGAAGTGGTTGTCTTCCATGACACCACCTCCAAAGGTTAAAGTTGCCCAGCCAAAACCTGGTGTTTCCTTAAATGGCCCATTGTAAGTCTGTCCCTTCTGAATTTATAGCAGCACCTTTGAACTTTGCTCTCCATCGCCCTGTTCCTTCTTTGTGGAGTGTTAGGTTTCTGCAAAACTGGGGAGGAAATGTTTATTTAGTAGCACAGACTTTACATACACTATTCTGTGAATTTCTTTAGCAACTCTATCAGATGGGCACTATGAGGCATGAAGGTGCAGAGAAGTTAAGCAAATTGCTAAAATTATACATCCTGCAAGTGACTGAGCTGGAAGGCAAACCCAGGCACTTGGCCAAGCCCCTGGCAAGTACTGTGCTAGTAAACCATTCCTTCCTTTTAGATGTAGAGTACTATAGGAGATTCTGTGGGGATACCCAGGTTCCTCCCCCTACTTCCCCCAGTCTGAAGCATTCCTTCCTCCTGCTGGAGTGTTGTAGCCAACTGCTCTCTCCCCTCGGCTGACCCCTGCCTCAGAGCAGCACAGCTCTACAGGAAGGACCATCTTGGTTACAGCCTCCCGGTAGGGTCGGCAAAGGCTTTCTCTGACTGCACCACAGCCCCCGTGACTCCTTCCACCCACTCCTGCGCCTATCACTCTTCCACAGGAGTGATCCAGAACACACTCCCCAATAAACCTTCTTGTATTAATCTCTGTCTTGGGATCTGTTCCTCAGGGAATCCAGCCTTGGTAGAGATCTCCATGTTCTGGTATCCTAGCACTTGATGCAAAACAGGAGATGGTAGAAAATGGTTCTAGAACCATGTGGCCTAGATCAGAATCTTATACTCCACTACTTACAGTGGTGTAATCCTACAGATTAGCTCTTTTCAGACCTCAGCTTCCTTATTTTTAATATGAGCATAATAATGGCATCTATCTCATCGCCGTGGCAATGAGAGAACATAGGTCATGTGCTAAGACTAGAGCCTGACACACAGACACAGGCAGCCACGTTAGGCAGCAGTAGGAGCAGACAGATACTGCTCAACACCTTTCCTTCCTATTCCCTGTTTCCTCGGATTCCTTGAAATCACATTCTCCTGATTCACCTACTTTTCTCAATACTGGTCCTCCGTTTGCTGGCTCCTCCTCTTCCTCACATCCTCTGACTAGAGTATTCTCGAGGCTCGACCACTCTCCTGCTCCCTCTGCCTTTCTTCTTTCTGTTCTGTCTCTCTAGTCTCCACACTGCTAGTCAGCAGCCTGCAAGCCTCAAGCCCAATGAGAAACCCTTGCAGTGGGCTGCTTGTATTTGTTAAGGGATGCGGTTTTTCAGGAGGATGGGCGGACCTGTCGTTTGCATGATTAACCAGAGCATTTCCCATTTGGGCGGCTCCGAAAGTCAGTCTGTCAAAGCTTTTGAACTGTGTTAGCAATTTTTTTTGCGATGTATACCCTTGAGGAAGGGCATCTGCTTGTCTTTAGAAGGTGCTATTGTCAAAGCTGATAAAGCAGAGAAGGCAGGAGGAGGCGGAGAGGTGGGTAACTATTGTTTGAAGTTCTGTGACAAGAGTCAGGGTTAAGGGATTCCACAAAAGTCCTTGAATCATGGAGAACATGAACCATTATTCTCAAGCCTTCACTTTTAGATTGTTTTAATAAATACATTAAATCTGAATTGTTTTACAGATGCATTACAAGACTTCTACACTTGATCTTAGCCAAAAGACCGAGAAGCAATACAAGTATGTACAAGAACATCTACTGATGGCTTGTGTTTTGGATTCAATGGTCTTCAAACTACATCTGTGAAAACCAGTTTCTGGCTTCACAAGTTAAAACTTTAAAATATGATTCTAGGAGAAGGAGAAGCAGAGGAGAGGGGTCTGGGAGAAGAAAAGATGCTGTAAAAAAAAGGTGAGGCGAGAAGGAAGAAAAGGAACTATGAATAACATGCATCAGTCATGACTGTGGGCTCAGCACTTGACAAGTGTGTTCCCTTTAACACTCACAAAACTTCTGTAAGGAGAGAGTGTTGTCCTCATTTTACAGAAATAGGGTCTCAGAATAGAGACAAACCCATCTTAACGCTTACTCTGGGTAGTCTGACCCCAACACCTGTGTTCCTAACACCCCACCTTGCTGGAGGATCTAGCTGTCATAGGAGTAAAGCACTCTGGTGTCATAACTTTAGGTTGATCTGTAATCAGCTTCAATTTCCATCATCACCCTTGTGACATGTAGAGAGAGACACTGCTACAAGGCCATGATGAAACAAAATGTTCCTAAGTAATGACCTTGATTTGTTGAAAACACAAACCAATGAAAGTTTTATGATAAATTCATACCCCTCCTTTCTCAAATCCATGCCCCCTTTCCCTGCCTCACATACCAGCCACACCTCCCACTAATTCAGAAAGCCTTTTCGGAGAGCTTCTGTGCTGTTAATTTTCATACAATCTATTCGGTCCGTTGTGGCCAAATGGATTAAACCCACTTTCAATCTACTTTCTGAGCTTAGAAAATTCTGGAGATGGGGTGGGGTTATAATATTTGGGTATTAAAATTAGGCCTTGTGTTGGCCAGCCAGTGAAAGTCTTTCCTCACATGTGCATGAAAATGTCTTGCTTATGAAGGGCCACACTGAATGATTTCTTATTTGATGCCCTTTTATGATTGCTTGGAAAGACAGGAGAAGAAGGAGAAATTATTTTTAAGATGCGAGTTTAGAAAAGAAATAAGATATTTATTTTCTTCTGTGCACGATTTAAATATATATATATAGATGTTGGCATTTGAAATGTAATTCCTGTGGTTTTAAAGAATAAAATTCCCAACCCTTTGCTTATATGTTAAACTTGTGTGGGTCTGACCTGGCCGCTCTCCCAGTCTGTTCAGCTGAGCATGATTGGAGCTCTGAGTATTCACAGTTGAAAGTGATGTGTAGTTGACAAACAGCCACAACCATCTCAGAACAAACATCTTAGAAGTGAAGTACTTTCAAAGTACAAAGTGGATTAGGATCTGTGCTTGCCTCTTTATGGTATTATGTGGAATGATGCTGGGTTTCCATAAATCTTAGATTTGAGAGCTCTTTCCAAGATTCTGCTTGGTTGCCTAGAGTCCAAGGGTTTCATGAGGTCAAATAAAGTCATTTTAGAAGACAGACTGCCAAAAGCTTCAATTTTGCTTTCTCCTTTTATTCCTGCCTGTGAAATATTTTCCAATTATTTTTCCATGTTATTCTTAAGCAAGCCGTTATTTGTGCTTTACTGCCTAGACTTTCTAAGTAAGGGGTTGTACCATTTGCTTCAGAAGTAAAATGTTCACAGGACTCTCTCTATATGGAAATCCACTTTCCACTTGCAAGGATAAAGTTTGACTCCTGCCTCAGGTTAAGAAACCCATTTGATTTTTTTACAAGTGGTCCTGTCCAACTTGCCCCCACCTTTGCTTCCAGTTCACACCGTTCTTAGGATCTGATTGAAAAGCACTTAATTAGGGTGCTGATTAGAACCTAATCGAGTTGCTAATGAAGGAGTTGACAACCCAGCTCAATTAAAAAAGGAAAAAAGCATCCCTGGCCTTTTGTTTGCAGCCTCTCCAGGAGATGACATTCTCTTTTTAATTGCTTTCAAACAGGCTTTGCTGAACAAATCAGGCTCTGGCATTCACGCTTGGCTCCTGCGCCAGCAAAAGGCTGCACTGCAGCAGGACGAAAGCCTCTGGACTCTGGCAAGCAGGGTGTTTCTTTTTTCTGCGCTTCCTGCATAAACATCTTATACTTCCAGGGGGAAGTGTACTCTGCCCACCTATCCCCTGACATGAGCACTGAGTTTCTGAGATAATAGCAATAGATCCCGACTAAATGGAATTACTTAACCAGCACATCCCCCATAGTGTGTGTGTGTGTGTGTGTGTGTGTGTGTGTGTGTGTGTGTAATTATCTATCTGAAAAAACAATAGTGACAATCAAAACCAGACAAATATCTTAAATCCTGTGTATTCCCTTTTTTGTGCTAAACTGGATGCCAGACGCTAGACACAAAGTCCAAGAGTTGTGATTATGATTGTTGTAGAAATAACAGTAGTGGGGGTATTCTGACAGGGTAGGCATTCCTCAGTAGAACATGAAGTTGCTTTCTAGGTCTCGTCATCGCACATGGTGTGTGTGAGGGTTATGGTGAAATCAGGTCTTCAAATAGGGCAGAAGAGCCTGGTGACAGGAGGTAACCCATAGGCTGTGGGAAAGAGGAGGATGGGAGGAGAGGAAGGCAGGAATCTAAGGCAGTGTATACTGATTGGGGCCAGGAAGAGATAGAGAAGTGGTTTAATGAAAGACTTTGGAGAATACATACCAAGCATCTGTCGTGTGCCAGGCACCGTGTTGAGCCTGGGTTATACAGCAGTGACAAAAACGATTCTTTGGAAGACAGACCGCAAACAAATGATTGTAGACAAATAGAAGTATGCACAGTGCTGCAAAAGAGAAATCCTCAGCACTATAGGCCTGACCTGTACAGACACTGCAGACTTTCCTGAGGAATGAAGTTAAAGCTGAGAAGCCAAGGTCAAGTAAGGGATGGCTGGGCCAAGCGGACAGAACACAGTTCCATCAGCAGGACTAGCACCAGGACTGGATGGAGGAGGAAGGAGGGGGCGGGTATTGTTCCAGGAACTAAGAAAAGGCCCACATGTTGGAGCAGAGAGAAGGGCAGGATTTCACGTGTTGAGGCTGGAGAGACACCCAAGCATTCATAGCCTTTTAAGCCACTCAGAGGATTTGGGACCGTACAGGAATGGGAAGCCATTAAAAGGCTTTAAGGAGGAGATTCTTATGATCAGATTTGTGTTCTTGAAATATCCCAGCAGCTGTGTGGGGAGCAGATTAGGAGAGGTCCAGATGGGAGGTGAAAGATCATGGAGATTTTTATAGTTGTCCAAGTGAAAGTCAAGGGTGACCTGAACTAGGATGCCGATGGTGGGGTTGGGGAGCCATGGGTAGATTAGAGAGAGCATTAGGAGATAAAGTAAAGAAGAATTGGGTTCCTTGGATGTTGGGAGTGAGGAAGAGGGGATGGTGAAGAGTGGTTCCTAAAGATATGGCTTGAGCAACTGGGTTATGGTGGGAGCACTTGCTGAGAGTAGCAGTGGTGGAGAGAGTAGAATTTGGGGTGGGGATGGGGCAACCAGGAGTGCAAGTCTTGCCTGTGTTTAGTTTGAGCCAACAAATGGTGATGTCATGGAGGGTAGTGGGACAAGTGGGTCTGGAGCCCAGGGGAGCTGGAGAGGTGGGCGTCCTCGCCAAACCGGTGGAGCGCAAATCTGGAGCTCCACCAATTTCTGGTAGGGCATAGGGCAGCCTGAGAGGAAACTCATGCCCAGGACGGAGCCTGAGGAGTTCTAGTGTGATGGTCTCCTGGAAGAGGATGAGTCGGGAATCACTCAAGGAAGCTAAGAAGCTGCCACTTGAGAAAAGAGGAAAAATCAGAGAGGACCTTCTTGGTGATGCTTTTCATATTCAAGTCTTTTGCAGGCAGGATCACTGTAAATTGATAGCCACTTCAGGCCTGAGGGCACTGGTTTCCAAAAACATTCAAGCCAAGATCTCCCTTGCAAGTAAAGTTTTGGCTGGGTTCGGTGGCTCAGCCTGTAATCCCAACACTTTCGGAGGCTGAGGCGAGAGGATTGCCTGAGCCCACGGGTTCGACACCCACCCGGGCAACTTGGCAAGGCCTCATCTCTACAATAAATCTAAAATTACCTGGGTGTGGTAGCACACGCCTGTAATTCCGGCTACTTGGAAGGTTGATTTCCGGATTGCTCTAGGTTAGAAAGTATCAGGGAGTCATTTACTAGACATTTCCCTTTGCCCCCATCAAAACCCAGCATAGACATCATTTATTTCATGAACCTTCCTAAGCCCCCAATTCAGAGCTCATCACGCCTCCCCAGTGCTGCTTCTCCCCTTCAACTGGCTTGTTGCACCCATGCCCCTGATGACTCGGATGATTTACCCTTCTTCCCTTTTAGACTTTGAGTTTTCCCAGGGCTGGGACCAAGTCTGTATCTTAAAGTCAGGCTAGTGCCTTGTATAGTGTGTGCTTTCAATAAATGTTTGCCAGGGCAAATAAAAAATTATAAGTTTAACTTTGAAAGGAAGCTTGGGTACTCTACATCTCCTCTTGTATATAAAGGTGGAGATGATTCTGGAATCCCCACCCCTGAATTCCACTCTAGTTTTCTTAGGATCCTTTCTTCAGTGCTTAAAACCCCAAAAGAGTTAATAGCACTGAATAAATATGTAAATGTTAGAGAAAAAGCTTCCTAGTCTGCAAGCTGTAGGTGGCTCTCGCTGGTTTAAATGGCGCTATCTCAGCGTCACCCACCAGGCCCACAGCATAAAGTGGCTTTCTTTGGTGTCACTTTTCTTATAGAAGTGTAAGTGTCTCTCCTACTTGTCTTCACCACCTGTCATGGTTCTGGCTCTATCACAGATGCCCCCATCACTTTTAATTCCTACCTTCAAAAATGGCCCACGTCTCACATTTTCTAGTGGAAAAGCTTTGTGTGTTTGTTTTTAATCTCCTCTAACAGGATTTGCCCAAGGATGGATCCCATATGAAGCCTCTGAGGCTTTCCTTGTGTAGGAGAAGGGTTAGTAAATTCCTTGAGGGAAAAAGGCAAAATTGGCCTCTCTTCCTTGAAGACAGAATAATGGTTCTTTTTTTGAGGACTAGCTCAAGAGGGGTTCTGAAGAGCCATCCTTGAGTATAAAAGCCACAAGCACTTCTCTTTCCACCATTCATAGTTGCAGTGCTGTGACCCTCAATTTAGGAGGAATCAGCTGATGGCCAGAGAGGCTGGCTCTTCACGTCTTCCTCTCATTTGTCATTCACCAGGGCCATTTATCTGTTTCTCTTTCGATCTCCTTTTCTCAAATGACACCACCTCCCAGCTTTTGTCTAAGAATATTTATCCACCTACCAACTTTGTTGAGAAGGTGGTGGGAAGAGCAAGAGCTCAGGCCTTGATCTTGCATTCAAACCCCAGCGCAGTCACTCACCAGTGTGCAATCTGCCTCTTAACCTCTGGGAGCTGCAGCTTCTCCCTCTGTAAAAGGGGACTCATCATGCCTCCCTAGCAGGATAGTTGCGAGGACTGGTGAAAATGTATATAAAGCCCTTGGTAGAGTGCTTGGCCCATGGAATCACCTAATAAGCATTTATTTTTAATAAGCCAACATTTTTTAAGTGAGATCATTGCAGTTTTACTTGCTTTGATCTTTACTGCACATCAAAAATGGTATGACTGATCGGTCTACCCACCGCTTTCATGGAAGTGAGTCTCTAGAGCAATAAATGGTTTGCTGCTCTAATTATCATTGTTGTCAATACCACCATTGTGATGTTTATTGATGGGATGGTCTCTTTTAAAGATAGATTCTTGGGTGAGATGTAGTTACCTGTAATTGAACACATACAGAGAATGAAACCTGGATCCCTTTATGTTTTTTTTTTAAATTTTTTTTGTGTTTGAAAAATATTAATTAATCAGTCAAAATAAAAAGAAAAAATCTTCAAACAACATTTTTAACCAACTAAGCAATATTTTAGCCAAACAAAATGTTTGACCAACTAAATGGGGGCACTTGGACTAATTGAGTCTGGATTCTGGAGCTATTCGGGGTATCCTTGGCAACTGTTTATGCGAAAGCTGAGCTTCCCAGTGTTCTGCTTTTCAGCTGGAGGACACAGAAAGGTTACACTTTGAAAGCTCTTTTTGTCTGTCAGCTAGTGTCTGTAGGCAATCTGTGCTTTTAGAGAGCTTGGTGAATTACAAGGAAGGTGTGGGTGGCCAGATTCTTTCCCCTGAATAGAAATATTATACTTTTAAAGCTAATGTCTGGTTTTGATTAAATAGCTCTCTGGTTAAGAGGTGGCATATAACAGTATCTTAACCCTAGTTTAAGAGCACCCTTAAGGGTTCCTCTTTCTTTGTATCTTTATATCAGAAACCGTCACTTTTCTATTAGTAAGCCCTCCCTGAAGGAGTTCTGCTACTAGAATTTAGGCCATCAGCAATATCAACTACAATGATGGATTTGGATTCTCTTTACCTTTTTTGCAGAACTGAGTATTTGCTGGAAACTGTTTTAGTATAAACTAGTTGCACAGGAGAATATATCCTAAGGAAATATTTAGGAACTCCAAAAGAACTAAAGAAACTCATCACGGCATTACTCATTCTGGGAAAACTTTGGAACTACATTTATGAGCAGATTTAATGGAAGATATGGGGAAATGTTTATGATGTAATATTAAAGTAGGACACTAAGTAGTATGTTGAGCCTGATCTTGGTTTAAATCAATAAAGATATATAAATGAAAAGACTGAGATAAATGTACTAAGTTGATTATTGTACCAAAGTTGTCATTTGAGTATGGGATTGTAAGTGATTTTTATATTGTTCCTTATGCTTATCCTCATGTTTTCTAAATTTTCCTTGTAAACATAAGTTACGTCAATTTAGGTAGAAGTGTCATTTAACAAAAAGCAAAGACAAAATCTCATAGTTTCAGGGAGGTGACAGTGGGGGAACCTTTAAATTAGAAATTGGTAGTGAGTGACAGCTGTTGGATATTAATGGTTAGCACTTACATAACATTTTGTAGGAGGTTTTTAAGGTGTCTTATAGCATCTGAGCTAATTTTCCTACCCTCTCTGTGGTAGGCAGCAGGAATTGACATGATTTTATGGGTTTAAAAAAAAAGGACACAAAATGAACACTGCATTTTGCTTCAGTGAGGTCTTTAAGCTGTAAAAGCAGATCCCACATGAGGATGTGGTGCCACTAACCCTGTTCATGGATGCATGGATACTTAGGATTGACAGGGAAATGGTGTGCAGTCTGCTGCCTCACCAAGAGGAAATGGAGTTAGCCTAGTATTTGAGAAGATGCTTTCTTGTTTAGGTTGGAAGATGTTCTAGAAGAGACTTTTGGTTTCATATGTAGCATTATTACTACTGAGGATCTTTATAAAAAGTGGGAGGGACCGGGCATGGTGGCTCACGTCTATAATTCCAATACTATGAGAGGCCTAGGTAGGGTAATTGCTTGATCCCAGGATTTTGAGACCAGATTGGGCAACATAGCAAGACCTCATCTCTACAGAAAAATTAAAACAAAATTAGCCAGGCATAGTGGCACACACCTGTAGTCCCAGCAACTTGGGAGGCTGAGGTGGAAGGATCACCTGAGCACAGGAGGTCGAGGCTGTGGTAAGCCATGATTATGCCACTGCACTACAGCCTGGACAACAGAGTGAAACTCTGACTAAAAAAAAAGTGGGAGGGACCTTGAATTATGACATTAGATTGAAGACAGGGGAAATAGGAAGACTATTGGTAGCCTGAGAAACTGGCCCGACTCTCATGCTTGCTGAATTCCTACCTGATGAGTGTATTTGGGGGCTTTTCTTGTCCCCTTGTCAGAGTCAGACTATTCCAGCCCCTCTTCCGTGAGGCCTCCCCACCCTCCACCCCACCACGTGGTGTCTCTAGCATATCAGCCCAGCTATGATAACTTTCACTTAGGATCCAGGGTGTACACTCCTCAGGGTGATACAAGAATTCTAAGCTTCTCTCTCTCCTATTCTTCTGATGGGGTTTGTCAAGTTGGTCACAGTCTAGATTCAGAAGAGGCAAATATACATATTCCCCAACCGTTACCACCTCTGACATGTTTACTAATGTTTAACTGAGGATTCACTTTTTTTCATAGCATGCAAGAGTTTGCAGGGATTCAAGAAAAGGCAAATACTAATGATTTGATGATGCTACTTTTAGAGTTAAATAGATAGCTGGGGTTTTTGCTTTTGGTTTGTTTGTTTTGAAATGGGATCTTGCTCTGTTGCCCAGGCTGGAGTGCAGTGGTGTGATCATAGCTCACTGTAGCTCCAAACTTCTGAGCTCCGATAATCCTCCCACCTTGGCCTTCCAAAGTGCTGGGTTTACAGATGTGAGCACCTGGCCTATTGCTGGATTTGAATAGAGGTGCTCCATTTTGCTGGTTGATCCTTCATTTCTTCAAGTATAAAAAGAAGTTAATAAGTATAAAGCATAGCTATGCTCATCAGGATAGGGTGTACTATGCTGCAGTCATAAGTAAATCTGGAAATATAAGGAGCTTAGTACAGCACAAATTGATTTTTTTGCTCTCATCAAATCTGATGCGTATCGCTTGGGCTCTGCTCCATCTAGTGACTCTGGGATCTGGGATGCAGTTGTCTTCCATCTAGTGTTGCTACCATCTCAACAGGTAGTTTCCAGGGTCATTGACGCAGGAAAGAGAGCACTAAAAGGTCACTCACTGGCTACTAAATATTGTATCCAGAAATAACACATGTCACCTCCATTCTTATTTCATTGACTTAAACTAGTCACATGGGTTTGCCTAGCTGCAAGGGAACTGGAAAAAGGCTCAAGAAAAACACTTGGGCTATAGGTGACCACTGAATATCTCTGCCATCTTTCTAACATCAACTGAGCCCTTCCTGTCTGCCAGGCACTGTTCTCAACACTTTACATGGCTGGTCCCATTCAATCCTCAACCTGACAACGTAGCTGCTAACATCCGCATTATACTGAGTCACAGAGAGGTCAGTTAACTTGCCAATGTCTCACAGGTGATGGAGTTAGGATTAAAGTCAAATAGTCTGACTCTAGACTGAGTTCTTAAACTCTGCACCTGTTGTCTACCCAGAATGATGTGTCTTGCGGGGATGTTTGTAAAATCATAGGCAATGTAAATAAAGCACTTGTTATTTATTTTTGTTATTTACTTTTGTTATTTATTTTTAAGTGTCTGAGTTGTAATAGTAACTCACAAATAGTAGCTATTTCAATTATTATTATTATTATTATTATTTTGAATCAGAGTCTCACTATATTGCCCAGGCTGGAGTGCAGTGGCATAATCACAACAATCACAGCTCATAGCAGCCTGGACCTCCTGGGTAATCCTTCCACCTCAGCTTCCTGAGTAGCTGGGTGTACTGATGCACGCTAGCATGCTTAGCTAATTTTTAAAATTTTTTTTGTAGAGACAAGGTCTTGCTGTGTTGTCCAGGCTGGTCACAAATTCCTGGGCTCAAGCTATCTTTCCCCCTCGGCTTTCCAGAGTGCTGGGATTACAGGTGTGAGCCACTGTACCAGACCTATTTCTCTTATGATTGTTGATGTCTGCCCAAATCCTTTCTGAGTCAAGGCAGGGAATAAATAGATGACCATGTGATAAAGCTTGATTAAAAGATATCTCTTTTGTCCTGGCATCTGAGGTTGCACGGAATGCTTTAATATAACCTCGCAGAGAAGTATCAAGTAATTACCACCATATGCAAGTGTTTTAGTAAGCCGTGCCCATTCTTATCCAGTAATGGCAAGAAAGCAAAGTCTACATTTTAATTACTGCCCTGCCATGTCTCATTACTGGTCTCTGCAAGACTGCTCTCAGCAAATTTAAGGACACGACAGTAGTTTATTTTGTGTTTGTTTTAATTAAACATTAGCACTGATCCTTACTTGTTCTGTAGGTACTTAAAACAAAAATACTGTGTTGTAAAGTGATTTCTAAACCTTTTTGTGTAGCCAAAAATATATCTGGTCTCGAAGCGATCCACTATCTCTTTCTTGCTACGAGTTAATTGTTATCACTCATACTCCTTCTCAGGAAGGCTCAGGAGCTGGGGGCTGCCTGACTGGTGTGTGAGTGAGCAGATAGCACCCCCCTGAGAGGAGGCACTTTTTCAATTCTTCAGGCATCCCTAGACCAGTGAAGGATGTCACTAGTTTGTGGGAGGACTGGGACAATCAATGGTGTGCATAGGCCTGTATGAATGTGTGGTCGGTGCTATTTCTTCTAGTCAGGTAGGAGGCAGAAGGCAAAATCTCAGTACCTGAGAGGTCTTTCTAGTTCTTCCCTAATACTGGGATTCAGGGGGTGGCCCCTTTTTATTTCTTACCTTCTTTCAAGCAGCCTGATTTCTACCATGGGTTGTAGCCTGTTGGCTCTAACAAAAGAAGATGTGCCCCTACGAATCTCTCCCGCATTAAACTCTTGAGTGTGTGGTGCTGTGCTCAGCAATGGCCCAGGAGTGAAAGGCAGGAGACTGCCCCAGCCATGCCTTACGTAGACAGGTAAATGAGAAACAAGGGGAGGTGGAACTTCTCAAGTGCTCACTAGAGATGCCCAGGGCAGTGCAAAAGGGGCAATTCACTCTGAGGTTCGCTGAATCATACACCTGGATGCCTCAGAGTCCTTTTATACTAATTAGAACCCACAGGTATTTACTGTGTCTGAGAACTAAGTAGGTCATGTTAGGTAATGTAATTCCCCAGTATCATTTTGGCTTTTAACTGAACATCATTCTGAAGGATCTTTGGATCAGACATTGACATGTTGGCACTGGAAACTATGTCAACCAGATAGCGGATAAAATTTTGGCAGGTCTTTAAAAAAAGTATTCTGTAAAAGAATGTGCGCTCTATGATTACAACTCTATAAAAATACCTATATATGTGGCCAGCATCCAGATAGAAATATGCATGGTGAAGGTAGTTATTTTACAGTGGTGAGATTATAAATTAATTATTTATAATTTTTTCAATATTGTATTTCTTCTATTTTAAAGAGTGAAGAATTACAGTGACTCATGCCAGTAATTGCAGTACTTTGGGAGGCTGAGGTGGGAGGATCACCTGAGGCTAGGAGTTCGAGACCAGCTTAAGGCCTCATCTCTACAAAAAATATTTTTTTAAAAATTAGCTGGGCATGGCAGCATGCATCTGTAGTCCTGCTACTCGGGATGGTGAGGTGGGAGGATCACTTGAGCCCAGGAGGTTGAGTCTTCAGTGAGCTATGACTGCACCACTGTACTCCAGCCTGGGTGACAGAGCAAGATCCTGTCTCTAAAAATAAAATAAATAAAGAGGGAAGAATAAATAATTATGCTGTTAGAGCCAAAACATTACATTCTAACAATCAATGAGAAAAGCATCAAAGGTGAAATTCGGAAAGGAAATCTTCAAAATAACTCAAGAATAGTCACATTTCATGGACATTCTGACCTTTGGGCAGAGAACTTGAAAGAGGGTTCAAAACAGAAACACATGTTTAGGGAAATACAGGAAGCTTTTCAGAAGTAAGTAGATCCTACTCATTAGGGATTTACTATTGATGTTTTTTAATTATCAGAGCAAAACTATGAACATTCCAAATTTAAGAAGAAAAAATTCACCTACAATCACAGAAATGCCACAAACCAAACTATCTAACATTTGCCCATCTATACAGAAAAATTTAACATCGCTTTAGATACATTTTATTTAGTGTCCCCCCGCAAAAGATTGTAAGTATTTTTGCCCAGTGTTGTATTATTTTAAATATTCAAGTAAGGCATTACTGACTACATTTTAAAACATGGTTATTCTGGAACATTTGTTGATTTGAACTATTTGCCTTTCTCTAAAATATATATATTCAAGATTATAGCTAAAAGGAAAGAGATGTCAGTCTTGTCATCTTCCACTTGAACAGAGATGACGGAGGTTATGGTCACAGATGACCTAACTGCCACCCTTCGGGGATGCCTCGCAGAGATCCTGCGGTGGGTTGTACTGGCCTTAAGGTCCCTTCGAATGCTTCAGAGCCTCTGATTCTACAAGGGTGACATTCTAGAATGCTCAGCTGCAAATGGAGACTCAGCACACAGAGCCTGCGCCAGAATCCTCTGGTGTCTGATCCTGGTGAAACAGGGTGGACGTGGGGCGACACGGGAGATGCTGTGGGGTTTGGTGTTGGGGCTGCCTTCAGGAAGCTGCCTGGCCTGGCTGGCCCTAACGAAGCTTTGCCCTTTTAAAACCAAAGTGCTTTCGAAAGTTCCAGCTCCAGACCATTTCCAGTTCTGCCCTGATTCAACCTGCAGAGCCGGATTGTACCCTCTTGGCCGGGTCCGGGGAGAGCAGCGGCCGCCCGCGCCTCCGCTGTGCTTGGCCAAGTGGAACCGCTGAACAAATACCCTCGGGATCGCTCCGGGCCCGGCCGCTGCAGTTGGGCGCATAGCGCCATCTAGTGGAAGAAAAAAGTCCCCATTGCTTCCCCCCCGCCCCCCGCCCAAATTAGTGGAAAACCATTGGAAAGGACTGAGAGTCAACAGTACTCGTCTGATATCTGAGGAGCCTGAGGCCAAAGCAACTCCAGAGAAGAAAATGGATTTCCTGAATGTAACACAGCCGGTTAGCGGCGGCTTTGACACTACAGAACCTCATCATCTGAGACTTAGTTCAGCATTCTTGGCTCTATACCACGGTAAGGAAACCAGAAGGTGAAAAGCTAATTTTGGTTGAGTGGCATTTCAGAGCTCTGGCGAGGTGAAGGTGAACATATGCTGGGCTGATGTTTAAAGAGAAGGTGTCAGTTATTCACTGTTCTATAGGATGCTTGACTAGCCTCTCAGTGATGGGTACAAGGCCAGAGAAAATTTTAGTTGTCTGCCCTGCCCCTTCCGCCCTAGTCTGCCCTGGATGAAACTCAGCACTAGATAAGACTATGTAAACTATACTGGTTTAGGGAGCAGAAGATGCTACAGAGGGTCACTTGTGCCCACCCCTTCTCTCTCTACTAAAGAAAATATGGTGCCTCTGATCCCAGTCATACTTCTTTCTCCCACTGCTTAGAAATTCCTTCAACTCTGGGTTCCTGGTCCCCATGTACAAAGGCTGCTGAGATCCCAGGCAAGAGTTGGGGCAGCACCCTTGTTTTCCACCCTCTAGAGACTGCCAGGTATGACCCAGGCATGACCAGATGAAGTCCACAGTACTTGGGCTTTTCAGCTATCTATGGCTAAAAGGCATATACACTGTGTAGACCCTCACCCATGACTGTGAAAGGGAAATGCATGCTGTATACAGTGTCAGTTTGAGGGGTGCAGGGAAAGGTTAAAGCCAATGCCTCCCTTCATTCCTTCAAAATCCTAAAATGTTGACTTGAAGCATATGGCTATGCTTTGGGATAAATCTCAGGCTAATTTTTCGAGGCTATCATAAAACAGCAAAAGGATTTCTTGGCTGCATTCTCTGGGCCATCCCTTGACTTGTACCATCATCCCGGCAGGAAGGAGGAGCCCATCTTGCTTTAAACCAAAGATTGCTGGCAGAATCTTCAGCTGTAAATGTGAGTAGGAAGGCTATGCTGTTAACCTTTAAACTTACTCCTTTGATTCCATTTTTTTAGAAAGCTAAGTAGAGTAAGGGAAATTCTTGATGCTTTTTGCTTTTCTATCCTGGAGAGAATCTGACGCAGGGGCCTTTGTGAACTGGAATGTCCTGAACTGGCCAAGACTTGACAAAACCTTGTGCCCAGGGCATTGGCTGAGTCACGGTGCAGCGTCACACAGCCTGATTTGCCCCAGACAACCCCCAAACAGAAAACTGGCCCCTCACCAGATCCTGTTCCACCTCGGTCTACCACCTCCCAAGTCACTGGCCTGCTCTCCAAAATTCATTCTCCTCCAACGCGCTCAGTTAAAACTAGGCTTTGTTGCAATGTCCTGGAGATGTAGATATATAGACAGTCCTGCTTTCAGGCCAACACATCCCTGAAAAAGGAGTTGCAAAGAACATCTTCATGATGCAGACCATGTGTTCCCACAGGAGCACTGTTATAATTGGGTGCACTTCTAACCAGAAACCTGGTGCCAAGCACATTGCAGCGATGTCCCTGGTATGGCCTAAAAGCCAACATGTCCTTAAAGCTCTTTGATCACTTAGCAGAAGAGCTCTCTGACAAGTCTATTGCTCTTGACTCTGGTTGGACCCTCAGCTCATTACTTGGTGTCCTGCCCTGAGCTGTCCCTCCCTAGCCACACATGCCAGAGCCTCTTTGAACCCCTATAACACTTAAAGATCAGAGCCTTAAAACAGCCTCAATATACCTCAAATCCACTATGCTTTAAGGAGAAAGGGTAGCTAAGTAGGGCATTCTTCCAAAAGATGTTTATTGTATTCATTGTATGTGCCAGCACTTTCTAAGGCACTCAGGATATACCTGTGGATAAAACAGATACAAATAACTGCCCCTGTGGAGCTCTGGAGGGAAAAGCATGAACGACCTTTGTTAGATGAGCAGAGAGACCATTGACTTGGGAGGTAGGAAGTCCGAGGAGCTAGTCTAGATGCTTCCACCAACCGGCTAAGTTACTTCTTTCTCCCTCTCTGATCCAATCTCAACTGGAGAATGAAAATATTGGACTTGGTAACATGGAAGGTTTCCCAACTGTGACCAGCTTAAGGTGCTAAGATTTGTGGCCCTCCATACACCGTGGACTCTGGCTTCTCAGCCAAGAGAGTAGCACTCCCCTGCATCTCCTTGGGTGGAACATTCCAACCAACTCTCATCTGCTCTCACTATTCTCTTCAGCTTTGATCTTAAGAGAAGAGTGGACACTTCTTCATTAGATTAACCTAACTGCCTTCCGTTTCTATTCCCCTTGTACCCGCCCTTCTCCATTTCTATGTGGTCACAAATATTTCTCAAGGATGGCTGAATGAGTTCTCTTCAAAGATGGTTTTTGTGGGTGGAAAGCCTCTTTGGGGTCACTGCGATGCCTTTGGGGGGGGCATCGTTTCACATGAGCATGCCCAAAGAAGCAGTGGACAGATGCCAGAGAGGGATTCAGTACAGTTGGTGCAACAGAACCACTGGAAACCAATTAACAGGCTGAAAACCAGAGTACGGACGGGGGCCAAAGAACAGGCACCCCATGGTAAACAATTACCAGGATGGCCAGGGACAGCAATGTAGGTCAGCTCTCAGCCAGGAAATAGTTTTACAAGTGCAAAATGTGAATCCCTTCTGGAAGCAGAATCTAGGCAAAGGGTTTTTTCTATATTTGGATACATGGCCACCTGGTTGCCCTCAACTCCCCTCGGTTTCCAAGACAGCTGGTCTTGGCATCAACCTCCCCTCCAAAAACAAAACAAAAACAAAAAAAGTGGCTCAGAGGCCTCTAACTTTGACCTTCTGCTAGACAATCAAGAGAGAGGAATGTAATTCCCACTGTATGGACTAGGTCTGAGTTCCAGATATATGCTGGTATTATTCTTGTGCGTTTCTAAGGACACTGGGTGTTTGGCATAAGCATGGTAGATTTTTCATTTGTTTGTTTTTTGAGAACACACCTTTCCACTTATCTAAGGTACTTGCAGATTTTTCCAGTTTTAGACAACTATCTGACTTGAGATTAAGATCAACGTCCAGGCTTTAAGGTATTTGGCAAAGCAGAACAGGAGACTTTGGGGTTCAGACCTAGTTGGTTATGAAATCAAGTCCCACAAGCCCTTTGGTGCTCTCATCTAGAGCTGAGGTTGATAAGAACCACTGTGAATTCTAATCTCTTGACTTGGTGTGGGCACAGGCTCTCACAGTTTACAAAGTGTTTCTGCGTTGAACCCCTGTCCCTAGAATAGTTTTGGAAAGTGGGCAGGGCACATGTTAACATCTCTGCTTTGTAGATAAGGAAATTGAGGCTCAAGCTAAGAACTTTTCCATGACAGTGGAGATGAGAGAAAGATCTAGTTCAGAGGCCGGAAGTCTTTCCCTCATCCTGTTGTGTGTTTGAGTTGTCTTCTGAGAGAGCCCTGGTCAGACAGGGCAGTTATACTCATGAACACATATTTCTGGTATCCAGCTGTTAACTTTATTCTAGGAAATACTGGGCTTAATCATAACTCATGGGAGGTTGGGCCTGTGACATTGCTAGGTAGAGCAGTGTGGCTTGCTGGATCCCATCTTCCTTCAGAGGCCAGAGTCACAGAATCCTGGCAGGGATTTTTCTCTGTTACGGGACTCTACAACAAGACCAGGGAGGAAGCCGCATCTCCTGAATATCCATGGCCCCCCAGGGAGCGAGAAATACTGTTTCAAAGGTCCTCCGAGGCTCTGCGCCCTTGTCCTCACTCCAGTGCACCTTTGCCCTGCGGTTGAATTCCTTGCTGACACACCTAGGCCTCTGGATTATAGGGGAACATCGATGACCCTCAAGATCCTCTCCTTCTCAGGCACTGCATGGGGTGGCTCTTTGGTATACAGCCCTAACAATGATTGGACTTTCTATTGGCTTTTTCATAAAAGAACAAAGAACTGTCACCCTCATCTTAGCAACATAAACCACCATCCATGGAAAACACCTGCTAACAGCTAGTCATTTTAAGAAATGCAGCATTTCTTAAAATGGTACATGAGAAAGTTTGCAAAAGCAGTTGTCTCGAATCCTTCTGGTCTTCGTTAACTTTGCCAGCTGAGTTGTCTTCCTAAGTGAATAGCAGCAGAATCCTGCTTTGACTCATTTCTAACCAGTTGAACTAGCTGGAGCTCACACTGCCCTGTCCTCCGCTCCCCGAATATTGTTCCATGCAGTAAACGCTTGGCACGAAATGGCTTCCGAGGCCGTCTCCAGGGCCTCATTACAGAGGGGTAAATGTTAGGGGCGAAGGAATTCATTGTGTTCCGGTAGGAGTTTAATGCCTTTTTTTAAAGCAGGAATTGAGAAGTGTAACTAATGAGCACACTGTAAACGCCACAGACTACCTCATTAAATGTGAGAACCGTTTCCCAGGCTGGGGAGAAGTAAAAATTCTCAAAGAGAGGCCATCTCATCATTCATGAGCAATGTTTTAAAGCGTGGTAAATATTCAGCAGACACTTCCGATAGACACAGAGCATTTACCAGAGGCCTTAGAAAAAGCTCCAGATTTCTGATGGGATGTGGAGCAATGAGAAGGTGAGGAGAAAGAGGCTTCTCTACATGACAGACCCTGTGACCAAGGAGCTGTTGGTTTGTGATTTCAGAGTTCAGATGATTCTCAACTGTTTTTCCTTCTTCACAAGGACACCTTTGTCATTGTGACTGTTGCTTACTTTTCTAGAGCCACCGCTAGGGTTGTTGTGTGGTGACAGAGAACATTGAGGCTGAGGTGGGAGGATCGCTTAAGCACAGGAGTTTGACGCTGCCGTGAGCTATGATCATGCCACTGCATTCCAGCCTGAGCAAAATGGCTAGTCCTTGTCTCAAAAAGTAAAAAATAAAAAAACATTGAAAAAGAAAAAAACTTAATATATATCCAGCTTCCCCCATCCTCTACGGAACAGCTTGCATTATTCTTTCTTGTTAAACATTATAAACAGAAATTCTTTTATTCTACTTTGATGATGAAAGACAAACTTAAACCTTCCTACTTAAAAATGAAGCAAAACAAAATCAGAACTCATTTTTAAAAAATGGCTGGGCACAGTGGCATACACTCATAATACCAGCTACTCGGGAGACTGAAGCAGGAGGATCATGTGAGCCCAGGAGTTTGAGACTAGCCTGAGTAACATAGCAAAACCCTATGGAGAGAGAGAGAGAGACAGAGAGAGAGAGAAAGACAGACAGAGAGAGAGAGAGAGAGAGAGAGAGAGAGAGAGAGAGAGAGAGAGAGAGAGAGAGAAATGGGAGGGGGTGGGAAGAGAGGGAGAGAGAAGAGAGTCCACAAAAAAGCTTATACTTCAGCGTCTGGCACACAGCAGGTGTTTGGGAGTATTTGCTGCTTTATCGGGGGAGGAGATGTGTCGCTTTTGTGAATGGGGAAATTGAGGCAGAGTCTAGGGAGAACTTTTGCCCTCAGCCACTGTAGAAGGTCCCCTCTGCTCTTGGGCTTGTCTTTCACAGTGACAGTGCTAGAGGAAGCCCGCCCAGACTGCATGCCAGTGCGCACTGATCAGGTACCAATGACTTGCCCATTGCAGCTGCAGCCTAATCCCCCCCCACCTCCCACTGCCCCCCCACCTGTGTACATGGCATTTGGATTATGCTGAGACAGCAGCTCTGACCTGCCCAGTAGGGCTGTAAATACAAGAACTCCAGGCTGTCTTCTGTCAGGAACCTATTCATTACCTAATGGCTTGGAGTGAGGCCAGCCTTATGCTGCAGCGGCCTCTGCTTGGTCCCTCCAAACTATTCTCCCTCCCTCCAGTCAGTCTGCCCGTCAGCTGCCCTGCATGCAGCCACCAGAGAGGCTTTCCAAGACCAGCTTCAGATTGGGGCCCCTGATCCATCTCTGTGTTAAAATCAGCTGGCTCCCCTTTGCCTACAGGTCAAGTCCACATGCCTTAGCATGGTCTTCAGGGCCCTTGGCAATCCCCTCAGCTAACAAGCTCCCAGGAAGGACAGGTTCCTGTCATTCTGAACTCATCACTGGTCAGCGGGGTGGGCCTTTTCCTGACTCCAAGCTCAGTGAGTGCTCTTTCCATTGCCTGGAAGGCCCTTTCCTCCCTGTGCCTCTCCCTGGCAAACTCCTGTTTCATCATCAGGACTCAGACACAGGGTATCCTCCTTCGTGTGGCCCTTCTGACTTTCTCAAGCTTCCTGTAGATGCCTGTTAGGGCACCTTGGGGCACTAGCTAACACTCTTGCCTGTCTCCCTTATGAACAGTGAGCGCTTCCAGGGCAGGTCTGAATCCCTAAGGCCTAGCCTAGAACCTGACCCACAAAAGACATTTCATGTTTGTTGAATGAAGCTCCTTATGTAATGCCACGTTTATCAGCTGTTTCTAAAGGTCTGACTTGATGGGAACACACAGTGCTTGAATCTGGTAAAAGAATTTCTGTTTCGTCTGTAACCTAAGAAATAAAAATCAGCTTGGTGGGTGGGAGGTAGAGGTCGGGGAGTTTCTCCTCCCCGTCATATGTTGCCTCTTCAGACTCAGTTGTGCTCCAGCTCTGAGAGGACCCCCAGGGAGTGTCTGCTGTTGTTTGCCATCTCCACCTTCACATACTGCTTTGTGAGCAGGAACCTTGTGCTGGCCAGAGCCAATGTTTCTTATTATTCAAGAGCTGGCCCTCCCCTGTTTTTCCAGCTGCCTGCTGCGGTCATTGAGGGCTTTGCCATTAGAGACTCCAAGTGTGTATCCCAGCCAGCTGCTTAGTGGCTGTGCCACCTTGGCCAAGTCTCTTTTCCTCTCTGAATCTCCATTCCCTCCTCTATAAAAATGGAGATAAGATGTTTGCCTTGGAGAGTATCCTGAATATTGAACGAGAGTCTATCTTTGAAGTTCTTAGTAAACATCAAAGTCAAGTCAGTTCCATTAGCCTTGTTCCACTGCTTCAGCTAGCAAATCACCCTAGTTTCTACAGCAGAAACTGCTGCTACAGGTTGCTGGGTAACAAAATTCTTGGTCACCTGCGCCTTTGTGATAGTGTGTGCAGTTTTGGTAGAGAGAATGAGACCATAGGCAAAACATAGGCCCTTTCTCTCTTCTTTCTACTGCCTAAGAGAGCTCTATCCACCGGCGCCTCATGGTGAGGGTTCCACAGATCTCCTCCTATGTCTGTGGGCCAGGTATTGGTCGCAGGGGTGGCACCCATGCAGCACCCTCTGGGTGGTGAACTCTTCCAGGAGGTACACCAGGTGGCGCTGTGGTGTAAACGGCTGCAAGGGAGGGACCCCAGAAGGAGCACTTGGGGAAGACAGGAAAGCCCATAGTTGCGGCAGGACCACAGCAGGGCTGTGCTGTGGGTGGACAGAGAGCCCTCGGTAGCCGCCAATCACAAGGCGCCCTGCTAGGGAGCACTCCTCCCACCCTAAGACTGTATTTGAGCATAGTGCAAGCGCCTCCACCTGCTTGCCTTCCCTCACTGTTCTTATAGGGGTAAATCCCGACCCTGCAGTTGTTGACGAGAATGGTGACAATGATACCTATTAAGGGCCATGTTCAAGGCTAAGTTTTACATGTGTATACATTCATTTAATTCTCACAACCCTGGGAGGTAAATACACTAGGAAATGAAGGCACAGAGAGGCTCATAACTTGCCCAAGGTAGCCTGCTGGGTAGGTGGGAGACCAGGAATTCAGCCCTGGTGGTCTGGCCCCAGGAGGCATGCACTTCACCACCCACCACACTACACAAATAGCCCATTTCACCTTGGGGGCTTAAGTAACAGTATTGTGGTTCAAGCTGTCGTCCAGTGGTTGTGGTTAAATCAGCAGCACTGGCTTAGAGAAGACGCTTCCAGGAATCTGGGAAGTCCACTTCCTCTTAGATAATGTGCCTTTGAGCCATTTTCTTTCTTTCTTTCTTTTTTTTTTTTGAGTTGGAGTCTCACTGTGTCACCCAGACTGGAGTGCAGTGGCCGCTCCCGGCCACCGCAGCCTCGACCTGCTGGGCTCCGGCGATCCTTCCGCCTCAACCTTCCAAGTAGCCGGAACTACAGGCGCCTGCTACCACGCCCAGCTAATTTTTGATTTATCGTAGAGATGAGGTCTCGCCAAGTTGCCCAGGCAGATCTCGAACCCGCGGGCTCAGGCAATCCACTTGCCTCAGCCTCCCAAAGCGTGGGGTTACAGGCTGAGCCACCGAGCCTGGCTTGAGCCATTTTCAAAAGACCTAAAACCAGTGCACCAGGACATTCACTTATGCAGTCAATACATGTTTACCAGCCAGGGACTGGGTGCCACAGGTACCATTGCCATGGCAATGTCCCTGCTCCCACGGAGCTTATATTGAGGTTGGAGAAGCAGCTGCCACACAAATAAGATAATGTCAGGTAAAAACAGAAGATGAAGAAAATGAAGGTGGGTAAATGGAGATTGGGTAGTCGTTGTAGGAGGGGCAGGGACTGGGGTGTAACAAGCAGGTCATTCTGCATGAATTTTAAACTAAACATATCCTCATTCTGTGATCTCCTTCAGACAGAGAAAATGTCATTTGACTTGTAGAGCAACCTCTACACACACCCACTTGTACAACCGCCCCATCCTGACATCGCAACAATTCAGGCACAGAGGAATCACTACATAGGAAAGATGTTCTCCAAATGCCAGAGGTTCAAGAGCTTGGGTAGGCAGTCTGTGGCCTCATGTTCTCACCTGACTCCAGGTGTAAATAGTGCAGAGACATAGTCCCTGCAAGCTGGGTAGCTGGCCATGTCAGAGAGCCCATTGGCAATGGTTGAGCTTGAACCTTGGATTTGAGCATTTTTCAGAAAGATGCTGTTCCTGCTTACAGCTTTGCAGTAATGCTTGCTTTTAGCAAAATCTCCAGTTACAGGCAATAAAGACCCAGACTCTAGTAGACTGTGACTTCATAGAATTGAAAGGGTCCTGAGAGATTGCCCAGCTTCTGTCTCCAGACAGAGAATGAATCAACCATCCTGGTCACAAGACTTCATTTCTCTTCTTAGATATATCCAAGAAGGACAGAGCTGAGAGAGGGGCCCCAGAGATGTATCCACCCAATGTATTCAGGATAATAGCTTTGCTTCAGATCTAGTTCTTGAGCCCAGGTCATGGAGTTTTTGTTCAGAGTCATTAGAGCATTTGATTACCTATACAGCATTGTCTCACCTGCAGACTGGGCTTCTTTTCTTGTGAAGATATGTAAAATATTTAGAGAACAGGAACCTACCTGTCTGCACAATCTCTTGCTGCAAAGAATATATTATCTTGATTAATGTAGTGAGAGACCTGCTCTGAAATATGTGGATGAAGACCAAAGCAGATGGACCAAATTGATCTGTGTTTGCCAGCTCTCCACAGAGCACTGTGAGGATCTTTAAAACTCATGCCAGGCTCGTTGGAGATGGCATCATTGTGAGACACATCACTGTGAACTGGCTGAAGGGCTTGGGTGACCCAAATGACCTAAGTTATTTTTGCGCCTATGATGCTGAGTTGCTTTTTGTTTTTGTTTTTTTATTTTTAAAGCAAGATCTTTAATGGTTTCATTTTGTGGAGGTTGGCACCTCTCAAGTGCAGAGCCCATTTCTAGGCACCAAGAGGACACAAAGATGAACTGGTTATTGGTTGGTCTTGAAGGGCCTTCCAGTCTCGTAGAGGAGGCCGGATGTGCACTGGTTCTAGGACTTTGCTCTTCCTCTTGGCTGGTTCTCTCCTCCCCATCCCTTTGACCCTCAGCTCTCTCGTTACTTTCCAGAAGCCTCTCCCCAACCTCTGTCTTTGATTGCATAATATGCTTTTAATTTATTCCTTTGTTCCACAAATACTCCCTGAACACCTGCTATGTGCTGGGCCCTGTTTTAGGCACTGGAGGTGCATCAGTGAAGAAAACAGACAACTGTGCTCATCTCATGATAGAGATTACAGTTTCCTGGGTGCCTCTCTGCCTTCCCCACTAGACTGGGAGCCCCTGAGCAAGTCTTCATTTTTGTGTCCCCAGTGCCTGGCACAGAACAGGTGCTCTGTGAATGTCTGTGGAGCAAAGAGACAAATGACAATAGATGATGGGTAGTTGCTAAAATAAAAAATTAGCATTTGTACATATTTTTACATGTGTCCACTCTGAATACATATGATTTCATCTGATTCCTCACAACAACCCCTTGTGAAGCACATGTTTTTGTTTGTGGGTGGGAAAATTGAGGCTTAAAGAGATGATGACCTGCCCACATGAAGACCATGGGACTCTTGATACCAAATCCTATGTTCTTTCTACACCACATAAGGGTGTTTCTTTTGTAAGAACTTGAAGGAGATGATGAGCTGGAGAAACCCAGGGAAGGGAGAGGTCACCTCCAGCAAGGGCTTCAGGGAAGGCTAGGACTGAAGCTGACACTGAAAGGCGAAGCTGGACATGGGGAGGAGGAAGCCCAAGCTGGACATGGGGAGGAGGAAGCCCAAGCAGAGACATGGGAGCAGAACAACCTGGCTGATTTGGAGGCTGCTCACTGCTGTGGCCCGGTGAAGCCGAGAGAATCGTAGACTGTAGGTATTGGAGTGGACCTTGAAATGACCCAGTCCAGCCCAGAAGTTCTTATCTTAGCTGATCCTTCACATTCCATGGGGAGTTTCTAAAAGAGAGAGTCTCAGGGTCCAGCCTCAGAGACTTTAATTCGGAAGATCTGGGGCAGATTTTTTTTTTTAAGTTCCAGGGTTTTTTGGATGCAGAGACCCTCTTTTAAAATATATTATTCATTTTTGCCTGTTGGACACAGTATTAGAATTCAAAAGCCACTTGGGAGGCATTTCTGGCTATGCTGAGTTGAAGGTTCCCCATCCCCGCCTGCAGAAAGCACGTGTCTGAGACTTGTTGGTGATGGTCTGCATTTCACCTAATGCTTGTGACTTGGCCCTTATCCCCCAGGTGCACTCCCGTCCCATGTTACACACTGGTCTTCCAGCTCCTCTGCAAGAAAGGGAAAGGACAGCCTCTTAGGTGGACTGTGAGTGTACATGTTGATTTGTTCTCTTGTGAGCAGGTGTCCATGGCTCACACTTTAGTCTTCTTGGAGGATGGGCTGGAGGACTCTAGACAGGTTGGTACTAGCTGCCTTGACTGACCAGTCTGATGGGTAATGACTTAAATAGGGTAGCATAGCCTGAACAGCCAGGAATAAGTCCAAGAGCATTTTCAGTGAGTCCCAGCAGTGTCTCCTCAGTGGCTGTGGGGAAAATCCCCTCTCTAGAGTGGACTGATTGCCTATGCTCCCAGCCTGGCCTTTGCCTCAGCCTGCTTCCCATACCTCCTTCATGCTCTTTTAAAAAATAATCCAAATTAAAAAGCATTAGAAGACTATGACTTAGTAGCCCTGGTCTTCAGACTGAATGTTAATGGCCTTGACCAGGTTCCTGTGAAGTTGAGCAATCAGATATCCTTCCAGAGACTGTTTATTGTAGATGACTAGCACTGTTTTCTGCTATTGCTGTGCTTAGTTGATTTCAGATGATTGCCAAGTGAGACAAAGTCTAGTATAGTTCTTACCACATATGTTGGTTCTTTATTCATATGGCTCTTCCCACTAGATTGGAAATTCTTTGGGGTAAGGACCAATCTGTTTCATGGTCATGCTCCATGTCTGGGGCATATACATGTTTTGCTTATTGGTTCAATGAAAAGATATGTATGAGGGGGGACCCAAAGAAAACCAGAATTATCTTTTGGAGGGCCTGTCCCTTGGTTGATCTGGTAGGCTCCAGATCAAGCGATCAGTAAAAGTTTTTATCAGGAAATTTTGAGAAGATTGTGTCATGATTTGCAAAGAAACTCTCTGAGTTGTGGCAAACATGTGACTGGTTCTTTCACCATGTCAATGTACCTGCCCACACCTCGCTGAGTGTTCAGCAGTTTTTGACCAAAAACAATGTGACCCACATGCCCCACCCTCCCCATTCACCTGATCTCACCCGAGTGACTCTTTTTTGTTTTCCTGGATAAAAAAAGTCCTCAAAGGGAAGCATTTTGCTGATGTGGAAGAGGTGAAACAAAAAACAGCCAAAGCCCTAAAAGGCATCAAAATTGATGAGCTCAGAAACTGTTTTGAACAGTGGAAAAAGCGTCTCGATAGGTACATTGCATCATACAGTGACTCCTTTGACGGTGATTGAAGTTTAAACATATGAGAACAAAGACACAATTTTTTGTAAACAAATTCCAGGTTTTGGGGGTCCCCCTAGTATTTAAATAAGATTTAATTCATTCAAATCTTACATGCATTTTCAAGACCATGTATATTTTGAAAAGTGTAATGCTTCATGTAAATATGAATAGTAAAAACAAAGACATTTCCCTCTTAGACCCAGGCAGTCCCTACTTTCCTTGGCTTTGATTGGAATAGAGTCTTCGGGTTCTGACACCAAAGTAACTGCACCTTGACCTTTTCATTTCAGTATTTAAAATGTGTTGCTAGTCATGGAAAATGTTAATATTAATCAATGACTCATCAATTTTTAAAGTTAGTTTCTATTTTCAATTAACAAAATTAGGGGAAATTATAAAAAGCAGTAACCTCAAAACTGAAGGTGTTACCCTGAAGATATGTGCTTTGCTATATATAACCCTTTCAAAAGTAAAACAAAATCCATAACATTTTTCCTAATTTGACTTACCAACTCTATTCCTGGACATTTGTCCTTAAGAAGTAATCCAAAAGATGCATAAAGCTACCTAAATGAAGATTTCAGCACAGACTTCTATAGCAAAGAAACTGGAAACACGTAGATGTTCCAGAAAAGGAAAAGAGTTTAATAAATTATGGTACATCAACATGCTGAAATATTACTAAGCCTTAAAATAATTATGAAGTCTGTAGAAATTTGGAAAAAGAACATAAAACTGTGTTTGCTAGGATTACAAATGTTAAAAATATGTATGTGTGCCTATTGGCAAGAAAGTAATGTACCACATAAGTTTAGTCATTAAGAATGAAAAAATATATGCCAAAATATTAATAACGGTTACTTCTGACTCAAAGAATTATGGATGATTTTTATTTTTCTCTTCAATCTTCTTTATATTTTCCAAATTTTCCATTAAACAAAACATGTGTTTGGATTTAGAGGCAGAGTGTAATGGATTCTGTAAAGATGAGCCTTTTCTGCCTGGAAAAGTAATTTGTGATGATGATGTGCATTATGAGTTAGCATTTACTTTAATACCACTTTTACAATAAAACTAAATATTCCTCTTTTTTTTTAAAAGTAAACAGATTCTATACCCAGAAGCGGTCCACATCTCATGACATCTGTGGCTCCCACTCTGGCCCTCATCTGTCACTAGGATGATGCTAATAGGTTCTACTTGGTGTTCTTTCTTCTGCCTTTGCCCAACCGCCGTGCAGCAGCCAGAGAGCTGATCTGAACACATCCATCAGGCATGACTCCTCTGCTCAGCAAGCTGCGATGGCTCTGCATTTGACCCAGAGTGACATCGCCTATCTTCTGCCCCAACCTCTAACGGCTCTATCTCTCCCTCTCTCCAGCCACACTAGGCTCAGGTCCTTCCGCTAACAGGCTAGGCCCCGCCCCTTCCTCAGGACCTTGGTGTCCCCTCTGCCAGAAACTCTCTTACTCCCACCTAGCCACACACTGACTTCTTCATCTCCCTCAGATTCTTCACACTGGACCAGGTGCCGTGGCTCACTCCTGTAATCCCAACACTTTGGGAGGCTGTGGTGGGAGGATCACTTGAGCCCAGGAGTTTGAAACCAGCCTGGGCAACATAGCAAAACCTTGTCTCTACAAAAAAAATTAAGCCTATAATCTTAGCACTTTGGGAGGCTGAGGTGAGACGATTTCCTGAGGCCACGGGTTTGAGACCAGCCTGGACAACTTGGTGAGAACTCATCTGTACAATAAATCAAAAAAGTAGCCAGGCATGGTGGTGCATACCTGTAGTTCCAGCTACTTAAAAGGCTGAAGCAGAAGGATGGCCAGAGCTCAGCAGGTCAAGGCTGCGGTGGCCGTGAGTGTGCCACTGCACTCCAGCCTAGGTGACAGAATGAGATTCCGACTCAAAAAAAATAAAATAAAATAAAATAAAAATTAGCCTGGCATGGTGGTGTGTGCCTACAGTCCCAGCTGATGGGGAGGCTTAGGCAAAAGGATTACCTGAACCTAGGAGGTCAAGGCTGTGGTGAGCCGCGATTGTGTCACTGCACTCCAGTCTGGGTGACAGATTGAGACCCTGACTCAAAAATAAATAAATAAATACACGAATGAATGAATCGAAAAATAAATAAAATTCTTCACTCTGTCATTTCTTGCCCACCTGTGTCAGATCTCATCTTCTCCCACACCCCGCCCCACCCCTGCTCTCCAGGTGCCCTTTACCACCCCTACTCTTTCCCATCACATGTCCCCTTCTACCTGTCTATATTATGTATATTGTTCACTCTCTGTCCCCTGCATTGGAATGTAGCCTCCAAAAGGGCAGGGAATTTTGGCCTGTTTTTTTTTTGTTCACTGATGACCCTGACATGTGGTTGACGTCTAGGTGCTTAATATATGTTTGTTGAATGAATGTGTTACAGATGAGTTGATAAGATGAAGGCCTGCTGGGAACTATATTAAGAAGGAAAAGAGGGACAGGCACGGTGGCTCAAGCCTGTAATCCCAGCACTTTGGGAGGCCCAGGTAAGAGGACTGCCTGAGCCCATGGGTTCGAGACCAGCCTGGGCAACTTGGCAAGACCTCATCTCTACAATAAATCAAAAAATTAGTGAGCACGGTGGTGCATGCCTGTAGTTCCAGTTACTTGGAAAGCTGAGGCGGAAGGATCACCTGAGTACAGCAAGTCGACACTGGGGTGGCTGTGAGTATGCCATTGCACTCCAGCCTGGGTAACAGAATGAGACTACACCCCCCCCCAAAAAGAAGGAAAAGAGCGAGATGGGACCTGGGCCTGGGTTGGGAAGGCCCTTTACAGAGTGGCAAAGAGTCCCGATCTCCAGGACACAGTCCACTTAAGTCTGGTCTGAGTTGACATCTGCGGTATCCCAGGGTTGAATGTAGGGGTGGGGTGGGGGCAGCAGACAGCTTCTAGACCATACTTCCCAGGTGGGAGCATGGGAGTTACTGCTGTTCTCCCAGGGTTTATCTGCAGGTGGCTGGTCATTCTTGTTAACATGGGCAGAGCTAGCAGACCCAGGCTGTTGTGCTCACCAACCAGAGTGGTCCCATGATGCCTATGTCTCCCGTCAGAAAGGATAGATGTCAGAGAGTTACCGTTCTTGGCGGTCGCAAAAAGGAACAAGGCCCTACTGCACATTCTCCTCACTATAAGCAATAGGTAGGTGTGAAAGTTATGAAGACCAGGAGCTTTATTAATTAGACCGTTGGACAATGGTTTTGTTTGCCTTCTCAAGGAGAAATGCACCCCAAATCAGCTGCTGGACTTGAATACATAGAATAAGGGTACCAAGTAAGGGGGCGGGGGGGGGTCTAGGTTAACAAGGTGCCATTTAACCAGAACAAGAATTTCTTACTAAGTAACCTCGGTCAGTAATCAGATCGTATCCCTAGAGTCAGATGGTAATGAGCTTTCACTAATACCTCAATGTTAAGTGACTTTTTAATTTTTATTTCTTCTCAATGAACGCAAGGAATAGCTTTGATATTCTCTGTACACTTTGTCCAAAAACATCCATGCATCTCCTTCATGTGAATGTTGCTTCTGGTCAGTGTCTTTTCCCCACCAGCCATGTGCTGTGTTGCTGTTGTATCTATTGGCTTGTCTGTTTTTGCAAAATCAGCCCATATTGGTGATATCGGTTAAGCTGAGTCCACTTAGGTAAATCCCAACTTGTCAAACTATCTTCCTATTTTTTCCCTTAAGGAAACAGATCGTGTGCACAAAATCAGACCACTTTTTATGACATCTCCGGCTATCACCCTGGCCCCTCTTGCCTGGTCACTGTCATACCTCCAGCAATTGGTCTTTCATCTTCCACCTTGCCTCCCCAGTCTAATGTCAACACAGCAGCCAGAGTGTGCTCTGAGCAAGACAGCCTGAATGGCTGAAACATACTTGATTTTGCCCATTGGTATTTGTCACACCAGTTGTTTAGCCTCTTGAGACAGGGCTTAAGTGTGTCCAAAAATGCCTCCAGAGATTTATTCTTCCACATCGACTATTAGGGGGGCTGCTGCTTTCTAAACTGTTCCAACGTAAAGGAACACAGATGAATGTCAAAAAGGGCTGGTAGAAACTTCCCTAATCAGGAACAGAAAATGGCACGTCATCAGTGTAGACGAAAAATAAAACACTCGAGTTTATTTTTACAATCTGAGTTGCTGTCTTGTGTTTTGGTAACTAAGTCACAGAAAGTCTGCTCTCCCTTGGTTGCTAACTTCTCCACAGGGGCCCCTCACCTTCTCTGCTTATGTGGTGGGGTTTTGTTGGTTTTGGTTTTGGGGTAAGAGTAAACAGGCTCATGAACTTTTAACTTTATTGCGGTGTGTTGCCTTGGACTGAGAAAACAGAGGCTCCTGCTTCATTCTCAGAATGACTTCTAAACTAATACGGAAGCAAAATCCTTCAGTTTTCTTTGGGATTCTGTGTAAAATGTAGAAAAGTAGATCCTCTTACCATATAAAAGGCTCGTCTAAAATATGCCCCAAACAATAGGAAGAGTGCTCTTTTATCTCAATGCATTATGAGGACTTTAATTTTTTAAAAATACCGTGTAAAGAGAAACTTCTTTGTTCCATGGGACAGGGTGGCTTTATTTGACATGAAAAAAACCCATTTAAAATGGCAGGTAGGAACATGAACACAAACAAAGTGTAGTTCCCCGAATGTCTGCTTTTGTAATGGGGACAATCCGTCCTAGTCTCTAAGGTTATTCATCGGAGTGGAGAGCCTCAAGGCTGCTCCTAGTCTGTGAAGCATTTTGTATGGGCGCTTGGGGTGACTGCAGGCCCCCGGTCCTGTCCATAAGCCACCTCTTCAGCAGGACTTCCTTGGCTTGATGGCTGTTGGCTGGTTCCCCGGGTGCTTTCAGGGCAAGCACTGTGGTGTTATAGCCACCTGCCATCTGTTGGTGCAAATTTTTTGGATTCTAGATGGTGAGTCACCTATTTCTCCTGCTGTTCCTTCTGCTGCCAAGACTAATTTACCTATTGGACTTGATCAGGGAATATACTGGAAGAGCCTGTCAATAAAGCTTTGTCCTATACAAAGTTCATTTCCCTAATGAGCAGTCTTCCTAGCGCCATCACTAGAAAAAGTGGGGAAGCACTTTCTTTGTACTTCAGAAGGTAGGGAGAAGACCCCATGGTGACAGAGTGGGATTCTTTCTCTGGGGACCTCCATGGACAAAGCTGTAGCTACTGACTTCAGCAGGGTTTGAGTTGAGAGTCCAGTGGTGGGTCTGTATTTTCTTGTCCATACTCTCTTGCCAGGGTGCATGTCTGTCATTAAAGGTTGCACTGGGGAGGCCCTCAATGACCACTGGCTAAATAAATGGCTGAGGTCTGTGACCACAAAATGGCCAAGGCTCACCCACCCAGGGCCACCAGGAGTAGTGTTGAGCCAGGTGAGCCTATTTAGGCCAGGGTGCCCCATGGGCAATGCCACATGCAGCACCACCAAGAACTCTGAATTCTCACTTAGTGAGTTCTTGCCAACCCTGACAATCACAGTACTTGAAGTGATTTTTATGAAAAATCTAGGAGACTCTTCCCATACAGACAAGCTAAATGCTATGGCAGAAGCTGGAGGCAGGAGGGACGGAGCTTCTGCAGCTTCTGGAGTGGACTTGATTCTAATCATAGAACACGTGCTGCCCGGGGGGAGGACATGGAAGATTGGGTCAGCACACCCCTCTGTCCAGCAGCTGTGACAGCCAGCTCTCAGGCTACAAAAGAAGATGAACTTCTCCACTGACTCAGTTTCACACACTCGGTTTTTATTGTTAGTATCATCATCTTTTGTCCAAAAAAAAGCTTATTATGATGGTTTGAGTCTAGCTTTATTCACATATCCTAAAATACCCTAAAATATTTCTATGCTTCATGCCTTCCATTTTCCCCACCCCCAAATTCTGAGCTAAATAGCAGCAGCAAACCCCTCAGTACAGAAGATTCTAACTCCTTCACGCAGGCTCCAGTTCACTCAAGTGTTCTAAAGCTTTCCCGTTTGGAAAAATTACCAAGTCCCAGGTGGGTGGGATTTTATTCTTACCACAGAGTAGGTGTGATTTTATGGAGGCTCTTCCCCCAGCCTCCTAGATCAGAGGCAGAGTTATGTGCTCGAGTCCTGGTGGGAGGTGAAATTCCTGTACTGTAGGTGCCAGGCTCAAGTTCCTTCTGCTGTGGTCAGTAACTGGGAGAGGTGGCCAGATGTGTGGGCCTTCCCAAGGCACTGCCAGCCCCAGCTGACCTTTCTGGAAGGAGCGGCTGACCAAATCAGGATGACATTTAAAAATTCCATAAAACATTCAGAAATAACCTGTTCTAGAGTGATCTGGGTGGTGTGGGATGCAGTTAGGACAAGGCAAGCCTTTTTCTGAGCAAGCAGCAATGGTGCTAATCTCCATCGCTAAGTATCCATGTGCTAGAAGTAATATTTCCAACCACATGCCTTATCTGTGCACAAGATACACTTGTTGCTGAGGCAGCAACATTTATATGCTTCTGATTCTTGCCTTTTCTGTATACTTAGGAGGTGGGGGCACACACACAGCAATACACAGGGCTTTGTGATGGTTGCGCTCTGGAGGGACAAGGTTCCCAGAAAGTCTGAGTGTTCCCTACTCTGAAGGATGATTTGGCCATAAAAGGGGATTCAGATGAGTTGTGGGAGTCTGGCTAAACTTGCAATGCAAGAGAACTTTGGCAAATTGTCCGCGTCACCACTTCAGAGTTGGGAAAACAAGACTCCATGGTCTTCAGAGCAGCTCAGGCTAAGGCAGGCAGATGCACTTCATGCCAATCAGCCAGATGCCTGGGCACACAGTCTCTCAGCATAGACACAGCAGAGTAATACCAAACCAAGGCATCCTCCTCCTCTTCCAGAGGATTCTAAATCAGAGAACTGGGCCCTGCTGTCATGGCTCCAAAGGACCCTCCATGTTTGAAGTGGGCGAGAAAATGAAACTGGGGAATAAAACAATTGATCCATGCCCAGATAAGCCAAAGGGGCTGTTGGTACAAACCTGTACAGACTTTTGGGTCTATACATTTTTAAAGCAAAAGATGCCATTATTGACAAAAGCAAAGGAAATCAGGTTATGCTGGTTTGTTTCAGTTTCAGAATTCTGCACACACAGAGTAGCTAACAAAAGTTGTAAACCTAGTCAGTATCTATTACAAAGTAGCTATTAGCTAACCCATGCTCATGGGAGCAAATAACTTTCCAGCTCTAGGACTGTAGTCAATATGCTGATGTACTTGGGAGAGGAAGACCCATTCTTCTCTTTGATATCACCTCACACGAATAGTAATCCCCAAGAAACTCTGACCGCCCACACCCAGCAAAGGGGCTGCTTTCAAAGACAGGGCCAACTGCCTGTTCCTTAAAAACAGAGAAATACAAATGCTAGTAGGTATTTCCTACACCCTGGTTATTTGCTGGACTAGAATCTTCTCTGGGAAGTGTTTAATCCTGCATCAAATATGGAAAGGCAAATCACTGACTTTGAGAAGATCAGAGTTCATTGTAAAGGCAAGCAGGAGCTCCAGAAAGGACTGTTATTTAGAAAGACCTGGAACTCTGGAAAGGAAAAGCCCTGGTCACAGCTGTTTCAGGAACAGCTTTAGTAACTTGCCAGTTCACACCGATGGTGGAGAGAATTAACAGTGGGAAGGGAGTCTGCTTAGCCTACTCAGCACAAGTGCAGGTGTCACTGCCTGAGGACATGCTGTGGAGACAAGAGCCCCAAGGAGCCCAGCTGCACCCGGCCCACATGGCACTTGGAACACGCTGCCCAGGAGGCCACAGCACCCAGCAGGGTCCTTGCTCAGAAACCCAGGACCCCAGCTGGGTGGTTGTGGACTCAGGGGCACCCCTCCCTGTCTTCCTGTGAGATGCCCAGCACTGACTTGTGCGGGATTCTGCACTCTTGGAGAGATTTGGTGAGGTCAGAGAAACGTCTCCTGGGCACCTCCATTGTTTCAATGCTGCAGCGTTGGTAGGAGGTTTTGTTCTTCTGTTCAGCCACAGCAACAACAGTCTGCAAGTCATCAGTTGGCCGGAAGTGGCGTACAAACCTTTGGCCTGATGGTGATCTGACAGCAAGCAGCAGCCTTGGCTCTTGGTCTGATGGTTCCTCCAGGTTTCCAGCCCTGGAAGGGTTCTGTCTCTTGGTTCGGGCGATGAATTTCCTCTCCAGGGCACAAGCTTGAGCTCTGGAATCTTCTTCACCTGTCTTCATAGCGTAGGTCTCCTCTTGGTAAAGAGCCCGGATGCTGCTCAGTTGCAACGAGCTGGCCTTTTCAGACACTGTCTCCACAGCACCCTCCTCCAAGTTCCTTCTGTTGATGGAAGGAAGGACTGGATATTTATTAAGAGAAGAGGTAGCTCCAATGGGCACCTGCTGTAGCAGCTCAGGGATCTCGTCAGAAGCTCCCTGATTTGGAGACTTGGGTGCACAGGCTCCCGCTTTTTGGCTGCTTGGAGACTCGCAGGGAATGGCTGGGGGCGGAGAAGACAGTGTGTGGTGAGAGCAGGGCTCTGTGCCCTGGGATCTGTGCAGAAGTGGCCGTGTCCGACCCTTGGCGGACTTGGGCCTGATGACATGCATATTTAGTGAGTTTGGCTGCCAGAGGAGGCTGTCAGCTGCTGTGCTAACAACAGTGCTGCGTTCAGGGGGTGCTATATTCACAGGGACTTCTGTGGCCATTGCTTCTCAAGACCCCTAAGGAAGCAGGACAAAGCAAAGGAGGCTGTGGGTTAGATTTCCTGGGACTCTTAAATCCAAGCCACTCACTCCCAAGAGCCCAGAATAAGCACAACAGGTCACAGTCTGGGGGACCTTCTCTCTGGATTTCTGGAGAGGGGCATCAACTGCAATTTATGTATTCATTCATACATTCATTCATTTTGGGAACTTGGAAGAAATCAGCGAATCAAAGTCCTTGCAACCTAAATTATTATAGTAAGGGAAGATGGGTTAAACCCACAAGTAAGCATCTTTTCAAAGAGTAAACACTGCTTTGAATAAAATAGCGTATTGCACCAGAGTGACTAAAGTGGGAGACTAATTCTTTCTCTTTTGGGGGGTTCTGGTAAAAACTGGAAAAACTGCAATGTTTCGGCAAAAGTTCATTTATGGCTTCTGAGATTTGAATTTCATATAACATTCACGGTGTCACAAAATATTATTGTTTTGATTCCTTTTCAATGATTTAAACATACAAAAGCTATCCTTAGCTCAGGAGCCACATAAAAACAGGTGGGCTGGATTTGGCCCGTGGGCCAAAATTTGTCATGGAGCCCAGTCCTAGACTGACTCTAAAGGGGAGGCTGGGCACATGCTAATTCTATAGATGCCAGAAAGGCAGAGGGACTGCCCAATGGCCACACAGCCAGCTGGTGGCAGAGCCCGAAACAGAACCCGGGTCTCACAACACCTGGTCCTGTGTCCTCTGCACTCAAACAAGCTGTGTCTTGAGGACCAGACTTGGCGCTCCCCCAGCACAGCACATTCTGTTTCTGTCAGCCGTTCATATTTCTGACTTCCCAGCTACCTCACAGACACCCTGAGGGCCTCTGTATTTGGATCTTTCACCATGAATGCACGTGAGTGCTGGTGAAATCTGCCAGAAGTGATGAACTGAAGAGTGCTGGGAGGCATGAGCATTTTTCTGGGAGACCAGGAATTGACAAACCATGACACTTCCTCTTTCACTGCCATCCTGATGGCCCCTTCACTAACACCATTACCACCGCTGCCGCCTCCTCCCAATTTCCAAAGCACTGCCAACATCTCACAGGCTCCCTGCCTTCCTCGGTATCCTGACCACCACTGTGACTCCTGCTCTCTCTGCTCCGAGCTGACCAGGCCTCTCCCAGCCTTCTAAAGACCTGGTGGCTTCCCAGTGCTTCACAGTCCTCAAGAGGCAGCATTTTGGATGCAAAGGACACAGGATTGGGTGTCACAAGACCTGGGTTCAATTTCAGTCTCTGCCACTAGCTAGCAGTGTGATCAGGAACCACTCTACCTTTAAAAGGACGTAACATTCCTCACCTATTAAATATAGCCATGTGACCTTGGGTATTTTGCTTAAATACCTCTGAACATCTGTCTTTTTGTCTGTCACATGAGGATAGTAACATGAAATAACGTAGATGAGGCAGGCTTGGTGCCAGGCTTGGTACATGGTAGAGGTTTAATTGTATGTTAAGGTTTTTTGTTTTTTGTTTTTGGCTTTAGGTTGTCTGTTTGTCCATTTAGTGCTTTCTATTGTTCTATGTCCAAAAGCCTTACCTGTTGCTGTGGAGCTCTTCCCTGGGTGTCCTGGGTGGTCCTGTGCTAGTCAACACTAATCAGTTGGGTGAATCCTAGACTTATGCCTGCCCATTTCTACTGTACAGAAATGCCGGGAGAGGGGCAGGTTGATTTCAATGAGCTATTGTCTATGCAGTTGCCTCAAAAATGCAAAAGAATTCCTGAGGCAATCACTTCCCTTTAATTCTGCACTTTTACTTAACTGAAAATCACTTCCTCACACGATCCTTAAACCACCCCCCCAAGGGGCTTTGCAATCAAGTCTCACTATTCTGTGCATGTTACCACTGTAGTCTAATTTTAGGGAACGTTTCTTCCTCTCCACTAAAACCACCACACACAAAACACAATATCCCTATATGTTCCTGATGTCCTGCTCAGCTTAGAGTCTTGGACCAAGTCACTCCCTCTTTCCTACTTTCAAGGCTCCTCTCCACTCACAGCCTGAGCCTCTCTCCACTCCCATCTTCCATCTCTCCCTCGTCTTTCACACTCAGTCTGGCTGCTTGTAGCTCAGGAGCTCAGGAATCTTCTCCCCAGCGAAGTCTCGGCATCAAAACATCCTGCCCATCCCCTTGTTAATTTCATCTATTTTCTGATCAACTGTGAAGACTGTGTTTCCCCCCTTTAGTGAAGCTCTCAAGTCTTTCTCTGGTAATTAGCAGCTCTGCACTTTCACTCAGGATGGCATGAGCAGGTCACAATTGTCCAACTGTTCTGCCAAAGATAAGCTCGACAGGCAAGCCCACACCCTTCTCTGCCCACCCTCCCCGCTTGTGGAATGGCTATTAATTTGCCACAGCTTCTGCAGAATTATCACAGGCTTGGCTTCCAACACCCACACATGCCTCGGGAAGGTTTAACTGTCAGTGAGTTTGGTAACTTAGAAACCTCTTCCTTAACAACTTTGATGAGGAGAGTCATGTGTTCTCACAGGCTCTCTGCGGGATTATTTTTAACAGAAAACTTGAGTATGTGCATGCACTTTCTATACCTTTTGGTACTATATAATTATCCATGTTCAGGGGGTGTCATATTCAAGACACCCTGGTCATAAGATAACATGACTGCGAGCTATCTCAGAGAAAAACCTCAATTATGACTAATTCCTTTAAACCCACTCATGGTTATTTAGAGACTAACACCTCCTTCAGGTAAAACCGTTATATCCAACCTGCTTTCATAACCCACTGCCTCCTCCCGAGTACAGGGACCATCTGTTACATGGAGGGAACACCAGCTCCCCCCACTATCCATCACCGGGATGGGATGGTGGGGGAAACAGGTGTTTGGGAATCCGGGCCAACTGTGCCTCTGTATTCACACCTCGGGTCCCGAACTCTGCCCGCCGCCCTCATCCGGGAAGGCTCCTGCAGCAGCCATCATTATCCTGGCTTAGCTCATTTCACCACCTCTAGGCCTGGCAGCTGCTCAACCACAAAGTGATTTGACAAGATCCAGGCGTAGACATCCATCAAGTTGCCAGCTGAATAGGCAAGTGGCCTGTTTACTTAAACACAATAGCTGCACCCCAGAGGCCTGCTAGGAGTCAGGAAGCAAACACTGCTGTTTCCAAGAGGTTGCCAGAAGGGCAGGTGTCCATTCCTTAAGATTCATCACCAAATCAAGCAGAAAGAAGGAAAATTGGATGGAAGAAGCTAAAGCAAGATTCCTGCTTTCTAAGGGTGCCCGCCATCCACCACGGGGTCAGACCACCCCTCTTCACTTACAACCCAAATCTAAGCCTACAGTAAATGCAGTAAAATATAACCACCTACAGACCATCTGCCAGTAGATACCAAGATGTATACATTTGAATTGGTCTTTTAAAAATGTGTATCAGTTAATCCTATCCGATGCCAATCCCACCCCCTACCCCCACTCCCACCCTCACCCCCATCAGGCTTTCAGGATAAAAACGCTTAGAACCAACAGGAGATGGTAGTTGGCCTGAGAATGAAAAAACGCCGGTACCATTCCCAGTTCTGCCCACTCTAATGGTTAGAATGCACTGTCCTCTGCAGGGTGCCACACTGAACCACAAGCCACCAAGTGATCAAAGGTTTGGAAAGGGAACTGGGGATGATTCCAGCGGCAGAAGGGCGGGAGCTGGTGGGGAAAACTCAATGATTCCCAAGTTCTGGCACCCAAGACGGAAACAAGTTTGAGAAGCAGGAGGGACCTGGGGGGAGGGGCAAGCAAGAGCGTCTAGAAAGTGAGAACTGACTCTGCCCAGGGTGAGCGCACAGGTCTGGGGGAGGGTCCATCTGGCTCCGGTCCTGGCGTGTGACTGGGCTGTCCTTTGCTGTCTCTGGGTCTACCGCCCAGCCAGGAGGGCATGGCGCAGCGGCTCCGGAGGCCCCTCGGCTTCTGCGGAGCCCGGGAGCTGTCCTATTTCCACCACGGTGAGCTCTGGCCAGGCCTGCTGTGCCCCTGGGAGGAGGAGTTTCCCCAGGCCCCTCGCTTGTCTCCCGGGGGCTCGGCCCCAGGCTTGGGTCTGGGAGGCCCACCGGGGCAACGTGCAGTGCCAGGGCGCTCGGGGACTGGCCTCTCACGACCCCTCCCAGGCAGGGCGGGGCCGTGG